>NW_024582949.1:178412-219966 GCF_018398535.1 Haplochromis burtoni
AAGGCCATGATGATCCACTTGGTAAAATAAATCCGCTTGGCATCTTTCTTGGCCTTAAGACAACAATTCTGATGCTAAAGATCCAAACGGGACACAAAAAAACCAAAAACTAAAGTAGGAGCCACATCCTTACTGTATTAACTGTATTTAAATGCCTCAGAGGCTCCATCAGGTTCAGTCACTGCAGTTAGCTGAAGTGAAGCGTTACAGAGGCCACACCCCACAGTAGAATTATAAGACATTCAGCCCAGTAAAGGTTGTTATGAATCGTGTTTGTTTCTGCTTGAACTCTGATAACGCAGAGTTTGACTTACTTTTGGAGCCTCCAGTGGTCATTAGAGGAATTGCATCTCCTTTTTCACTTCCCCCAAATCACTTGCTTTAACACTGAAAACGATGCCGCTGTTTGGCCCGCACTTTCTGAGAGCACTTCTTCAATTAGCTAAATGACAAAAAATGAAAATTTCAGATATTTTTAATGTGTGATAAATCATGGTTTAATCAACAATTAAAAAATCTTCAGTAAAAGCTTTTTAAATGTCAGTATTTGATATTTTCCCAGTTTTCAGCGAGAGTAAACAATTGTGTTAAACTTTGAAAGTTTTTTACTGTTAAGCTAAAACAACAAGGAAGCATTCAGCTCTGAATATATGAGCAGAGCTTCAGGGCATACTTCCCAACTTTCACTGAGTTAATAAAGCGAACAATCAATTATTTATTAAAGAAAGTAATTTGGGAACTTGTGGTTTGCATTATTATTAATAACTCTGCCTTCTGTGTCATGCTCCTGGGCCTTGGTCCCATGGTTTTGAATTTATGGACTTTTATAACTATTCTGTTTGATTCTTATTTCATGCATTACTTTATCTTCATATATTTCATTGGTATTTTCAGGCTTTAGTTCTTGGTTCCAGCTTCTGTTTGTATTGGATTGATTCCTTGTGTCTCCCTTCATCTTTTTATCCTATGTCAGGTTCACTCAGTGTTGCCGTTTCGCTTAGATTCCTATGCATTCTCTCGTTTACCTTGATTGTGTTCAAATGTCTTTGGTTTCCCTCCTGTTTCCAACTTTCCTCTTAACCTCGTGTCTATTAAAAGCCTCTGTTTGCCTTTGTAATGCCGTACTGTGCTGTTGTTCCTGGTGTGGTTGTTGTGTGGTTTCCTGTGTATAATTCCCATCTTCTGAGTCTCCTTTGTTTCTGACTTTGTTTTGGGTTCAATCTGCCTCAATACGAGCTCGTCCTTTGTTCGTCCACGTCCTCTCACGTTCATGACATTGAAGCTTTTTGACACAACTTCCCAACACAAGTTACATTTGATGTTGTGCTTTGTTGACTTAAACTATGATGCATGTGCAGTAACACTGAGTCTTTTGGACCTCTTCTCCACTAATGTAGTGCTGATGTGGGGCTGCTTCTAGCGAAACAGTGTCAGCAGCAGTTCGTCCTTGTGAACATCCCTGTAGCACTAACTCAGATAAACCCTATATACAATCAAAGTATCATCGTCTGATAGCTGCTTACTACAGGATAACGCACACAGATTAAATCATCTCCAACTGATTTCTTGAACAAGACGACGAGGTAATCGTACTCAAATGACCTCCACAGTCACAGATCTCAGTCCAGCAGAGCTCCTTTGGGATGTGATGGAAGGGGAGCTTCTCATCATGGACGCACATCTGCAGCAGCTGTTTGGTTCTCTCATGTTGATATCGACCAAAATCTCTGACCAGTGTTTCCTACATCTTACTGATGAACTACAGCAGTTCTGAAGATGAGAGTCCAACCTGGTTATTAGCACAGTGCAAAGTGTCCAGTAAGTATAGTTTCTATTTGTTTTGTTCATGTTTTGAGAAAATTGATGAGATTTATCTAAATTATCTTTAATTTAGTGGCCAGCAGGACACAAACTGCATGTATAGAAGTCTCGAGTTAAGTCTGAGTTTTACAAAAAATACTTGAATGTTGGCCAAAAACAGAAACACTGTTTCAGAAAGCCTCCCATACAGCTGGGTCCCTCTCTGTCTCTGCTTACACCCAGCCGGTTAATAACTGGAGTGGATCCCACACTAATAAGGAAAAGGTGGCGATAAAGGAGTTTATCTTAAAATGTCTAATCTAGTTGATTAATGCAGGATGAGACAATAAAACAGCGAATCTCGAGGGGAAATCTGGTAAAGAAACACAGGAAATGAGTCGCTGCAAGGAGAAAAGAGAAGCCAGGTGACATTTTCCTTTTCTTCTACCTGTAACAGCAGCGAGAGAGGACCGAACAAAGGCGCTCATTCCTCACACGTATCCTGTGTCATGAAACGCAGCTTTTTATAAACTCAGGATTTAATAGTGCTGTCAGAACACAGGAGAGGAGGGAATAACTTTAATCACACAAACAACAAACTAAGTGACACCAGGACACCGAGACTTAATTTTCCTGATTTTCATATCAGGCCTCAGTCGCAGTGCCGGTCCCACGAGGCTCTTCAGCTCCATCGGCACGTTTTCCTGAAGTACCTTTGACTCAGTATTTTTATCGTTCCTCCTCTAAATGTAATTTAATCAAACTCGAACCAAATTAAAAGTGAAACGTAGGAACAGGAAGTTTGATGAAACTCGGATCAGTTCAGTTTCACTCCCTCCGAGGATTCGCACGTCTGCTGGTATCAGACTTAATCTGTTTGCTTATTACGTCGAGCAGTTAATACACGATTGTGTTAAATACATCAGGTCCACATGGACGGTATAACGGGGTGGCAGAACAGATCTGATTGGTTCCTGGATCCCAGCTGGGGTTCGGCCAACTTCTACCAGGCTCTACATTTACTAACCTGTATTTTTATTCGAGTGCTATAAATTTGAGTCCTTTTATGTATTGAATTATACACTTAGGAAGCAATTTATTAGGAACAGGAAGCGGTTGGAGCCTGTGGACAGCGTCGGGCTGGATGAGGATTTTCTTCCTCAGACATTCATCAGAGGATTAATCACTGAAACACCTGAGCTGAAACGTGACACAGAGATCTGCATTCACGTTAATGTCACCTTTGTTTGGTCTTTGTGTTTAAAAAATGTCAACGGTTCTGAGTCAGTCTGCGATACAGTCAAATTAATATTGCATCGACTTTTATTTATTAAATATATTCATTAGTTTACATCAAAACTAACAAATTATGAACAAATACATGGACATGTTCAGTATTAAGATATTTTTCCTTCATGATCTTTCATCACCCTAAAGAAAAGCTCATATTTACTACTCATAGAGATATTTGACTTTAAAAGCTGTTTTTCTTCCAGATTTTGGTTTTTATTGGTTTTTATTTTTATTTTTCCATCTGAGGCAACAAAACATTTACTATTTCACAATCGCCTGCACTGTCAAACGTGTGCGCGCTGTTATTGTTTGTAGGCTTTTGATTGGCCAACACTTCTGGAAGGAGTTATTTCTGAAAACAAATACAAATCTGTGTTTAAAGAAACCATGAAGATAAAGTTCCCATCAGGAGTTTGGAGGCTTTACTTTTTTAACTTTACTCGCTGCTTTGTTTGTGTTTGACGTTGTGGGAATGACAACAGGAGCGCTGTGGGTCGTACAGGAGCTATCCAGTCTTTAAGTCTGACGTCATTACCAGTTTCTGTGTCCAAACTCTGCGCCTGGTCAAGTCAAACAAACGCTGCAGCATCACTGAGAGTTACAAACTGTCTAAAGTCTTTCATTTTTAATAAAATGATCAGCGTTGCTGCTTTACCAGGTGTAACAACTAAGTTTAACATCCAGGCATCCATGAAAACAGAATTTATGAAATTTATTTTTAACAGAGTTAGAAGTTAGCAGGGAGTTAGCTCGCTAGCTTCTATCTAAATACAATATAGCATGTCCTGACTGCGGGGTTTTGGAAACAAATTAAAACGTACAGCTCTGCTATCACTTCCAACATAAATGAAGACAGAAAACTAAACAGCAGTGACGTTTGTAGGGTTACTGAAGTTGGGCTAGCTGGTATATAATGATGTGCTACGTGACCGCTAGCGACACAGCTATGTTAGCATAATATAAACAAGCTAACTTTTTTCCCACTCGATAAAAGTTAACGTGAGTGTTCTCGGTGGTCAGGAACAAATGTAATCGCATGGCAGGATGCTGTAAAAGGACCAAACTTCAGCCAGGAGAACAACTGAGATAATCCATCCACAATACGAGGTTAGTCATTCATATACTGCTGCATGGGCTGGGCTGTAGCTACATCCTAAGGTTTTAAAAACTGAGCTTTAAAATGAGCAGTGGTAATAAAAACCCAGCATGTAAAAAACAGCTTAATAAACACAGATTCGGTTGGACCTGGAAGCAGGGTTCATACATCATCGCTTAAAGACTGGATTGTGAGGAGGTCGAGTCGGATGGAGGGGTCAGACCAAACGTCGGGTTGTTCTTTGTTTCCTGCTTCTATCTGTAAGTGTTAACAGTCTCACAGCGGTTTGTTTGATTCATCTTAATGGACACGATCTTTCCACTTTTTTCAGTTCTTGGACAAAAAATTTCCACCATTTTTTTTTGTCCCTGAACACAATTTTATTTCATCTGACCCGCGGCATATGTACAGATTCACATCTACGTACACAAAATTAAACATTTTTACTTTAAAAGGTTTTGTTGTTATTATTGCAACATCCTGTTTTGACCCCTAACCCTGTATTTCTCCCAAACCTAATCAAGTTGTTTTGGTACCTTGTTCATAAGGATGACAACACTTCCACATTGTGAACAAGAAATGCAACAAAGGAGGCCCTTGAAGTGTGGAAGCTGAAATTATATATCGGATAACAAACTTCCAGAGCGACTTACAGAGGGTGCAGCGCACGCTCCTGTACACTTTATTTATTCATGTGGAGACGTGTTGATTCGAAATGAGCTACAATCAGTTAAACATCAGCTTTAAATGATTTTATTTATATTTCAAACAGCATCCAAACTTTTTGGGACATGATGTTGTGCTTGTGTCACGTTGCAGTGATGATGGTAACCTACTTTATCTTGGACATTCCTCTCTTTGTGATTATTGTCCTCCTTTCACTCGTCTTGCTTTCCCTCTGTGTGTCTACACACTGCGGTCAGATCACATTTCAATTAACAGGTTTTTTGATGAAGTGACCAGAAAATATCTGCAGGATAATAAATGCTGAATAAGGAGGAACATTGTTCCCTGGTTCGTCTCTCCGCTGTCGTATGATTCAGACTTGACTAAATTTCAAATGTGTTGACTGGTGCGGGTCGGGCACTGGGAACAAGTAAGATCTACGCACCAGTTAAGGTCGCCACGTCTTTGACTGTTGTTTTTTCTGGTTGCCATGGTGACACCTCCAGCTCCCTCTTCTCCTGACAGAAGCCGTCCTGTTAAAATGTACAATTACACATGAAGCTGTCACAAAGCATGAAAACAGACGCTGTTTGACGTTCGGTTACGAGTCGTCGCTGGAACACCGTGCTGGGATAAAATTTGTGTGCGAGGAATTCTTCATCCAGATTAGACAGCTGTGGTCTGAAGTTTACGCCCACTCATCACGGACATGAATGTCACAGGAATTTTTAATGATTTTTAATGATTTCTTTGAACTGTTGTTCCAGCGTGGAAAGATTCATTTAACACTTTAAATGACTTTAAAAAACACGCTGGAATTTAATTTGGATTTTTCCTCAGGGTCAAAAACTCACTTAAAGATGCAGTGCTGGAGCTTCTACAATGTCTTTTGTCTCGACAAGGTCTGTACACAGATTACTAATCCAATGATACTGTGGTGCACAGGTCTGATTCATTCCCACACCAGTACCTCTGCCTGTGTCAGATCAGCTACAATTATCCCAGTAACCAAACCGAGGCAGGTTAAATGATAACACGCAATTTGGAAAAAGCAGGATAACGGTTTAGAAGGGTTAAAGAAATCTGAGCTGGCAGCAATCGCTTCAGAGTGTCGGGTCAGAACACTTGCAAATGTTCAGATGTGAGAGGAACAAACAGGCAGAGTTCAGGAATAAATAATAATGGATTGGATTGATATAGCGCTTTTCAAGGCACCCAAAGCGCTTTACAATGCCATTATTCATTCACTCTCACATTCACACACTGGTTGTCCTTCTTTGTGTTTCCAATTGAGAATGTGCCTGCAGGTGTGTGTGTGTGGTTTGGTCTCATGAACGCACACACTGTTGTTCGGCTGCCGTTTGTCTCTGAACTGAAGCTGCGGACATGCACACCTATGGTGCATTCAGGGAGCATAGGGAATCCCACACACAACCCTAACCCTTTTGTACAATAGCATTAAGCTTCGTCTTCCCAAAACCCCGGCCTCAACCCTGGAGCTAGGCTTTAAAGGCGGTCTGTGCCAAACAGTTTAAAGGAAGTCTACAAATTCTGCCAAAAACAGAGATCGGATATTATTCCAGAACAAACGTCTGATCAAACTAATCATAAATGTATGCAAGAAGTTCCTGTTGTATAAAGTGGAACGATAATGATGTGTGCATCGTTATCGCGCCACCTGGAAAAAGGAAGCGTTCAAAGAAATCGCCAACAGACCACAACTGTGTGTTTCTGTTAACAGTTTGATGTTCACAATAATAAATCTCAAATTATTTGTGTCCTCAGTTTGGCCGTTGCCGTGTTGCATCCTTTAGGATGAAGATTAATTTGGCTTCAGATGCTCCGGAGCGTCTAAGGACGAGCAGCTAATCTCACGTTTCATTTCACTTTAAAATAATCTAAGTTTGATAAAGGAGTGATGGTTTTCACTGCTCCTTCTCTGAGGCGACCTGCCCGCCCAGTTTGTAAAAAGTCACAAACTGACATAAAAGTTAATATTTTTATGTTTTCTTCATGTCCGTGAACACTTCACAGTAAAGTATTTCAATAGTAAGTGTGTTTCATGGTAGAAGCACATATTTGTCCAGAAAAAGTGGAGAACATCACCATGGTAACCACAAAACCAAGGATTTTTACCTGAAATTAAATTTTTCTGAACCTAACCCAGTCACAGTTACTTCCTCAACTTAACCACATTATTATTCATTAATAATGTATTTCATATTCATAAAGGTATGAGTAAACTTGGATCTTTGGTGTGAGCGACAGAATGATTTGTGAAAGTGGGAAATGTGGACACCACCAGACCCATCGTGCTCCGAACATGAAGCAACGTTTGGAAATTCCTGTCGAAAATGTCAAATTTGAGTTCAGAATAAACAGACTGGTTATTTTAGCACTTTATTCCACATTCACCGACTCAGGGCTCGAGGATACTTTACCATCCAGACTGGAGAAGCCAAGGATCGAACAACGAACCTCCCAGTTAGTAGGTGACCCGCTCCACCTCCTGAGCCGCATCCACTCTGAAAGTTCAAAGATCAGGAACATTTCACAGACTGTTGGACGTGGCTGAAACGAGGCAGTAGGACATGCTGAGTGATGAGCTTTTTGTGGTCCTCTTCCAGAGTTTTGTAGTTCCTCTGCAGCAGATCTCCATCAGCAACAGCTGTCGAAGAGTCTCACGGTCTCATCTGGATTCTCTGAGGACTCTTACACTTCCTTTACATCTCGACGTCATCGACTGGAAAAAAGACTGAAGACGAGGGGAAATCGTGACCGCAAGCTTTTGTCTGGGTTCCTGTTTTTGTTTAAACCCACTCAAAGGTTTGCCTGTCTTTCATTTATTTATTTGATTTATTTCGTTTTTGTATGATCCAGACTTTGGGCCTGATGTGTTTTTAACCTGCCTCAGCGTCCTGATTCAGCCCTCTCTCAGGTTCAGGTAGGTGGATTAGGTCTGCGGGTGATTCATCCTCACAAACAAACAGTGCAGCACAGAGGCATCAATGGCTGAACGTCTGGGGACAAACAGGACCTCTTACTATTGGCTGAATACAGAAGACTGTTTCTGATCGTCGGAGTGATGTGAGGAAGAAAAAGGCTGATAGGAGTGCAGAGCTGAGACGCAGATTTTTCCGGGATGTGATCAGGGGAAAAAGCTCTCGGCGGAGGAGAGCGCGCCTGCGATCGTCACAGCCGGAGTATTAAAGCTCGGTGCTCACAGAGAAATGCAGGCATGTCTCGGCTTCCCTGACTAACAGGTGTATTTGCATACATTCTGCCAACAGTTTGTTGACATGTCTGCAATTCTTTTCTTATCTCCAACGCAGACGTACGAGTCAGGGACTCGACGGTTTTTCAGACGTCTGTAATCGCTGTCTAAACAACACGATGTGAACACAGTCGTGACTTAAACCTAATAACACACAGGCGGCGTGACGCGAGGCCCGCTCTGCACTTCCTGCACGACAGCGGGCCCGTGTCTGCTTTAGTCAATACAAACCAAGCAGCGGCGGCTCCGAAAGAAATTAGAGGTAAATTAGACTTTAATCGCGTGCAGGATGCTGAAGAAGCATCCTGCACGTCATTAAATATTTAAACTTGTAATTTTCTGTTCTAATTTCAGCGACTTATTAATATATAATTTACTTTATTCACCTAAAGTTTGACATTTGCTATATTCATGTTTGTGTGTCTTGGATTTTATGGTCATTTTCTGGATTTGTTGCATTTTTCTTGTGTTTTTTCCTTTGAGGGCTTTTCTGTGTCGAGCTTCCTCCTGTTAACATTTAAACAAAGATTAGTGAAAAATGGCTGATCCAAATCATCCTCTTATTTTCATACCTAAAAAAAGTTCTGAGCATAATTACATCATTTTATACAATCACAAATAAAAACAAAGCTCACGGGCACAAGAAGAAACCCAGAACAGTTATCTCCTCAGGCTGAGCTGCGCCAAAAGCAAAAAGAAAGGGCAAAATATACGTCAGCGAGTCAGGAAATACAAAACAAAGAATGCTGCTCTGAATCAGAACCACGGTTCAAAAACAAGAGAAAGCCCAGAATAATAAACACGGCACAGCTTCCACTAAACAAACGCTCGACTCTATTCAGGCGAAAACCTTTAGAAAGTTCACAGAAAGCTTCTCAGACATTTTCAGATGTTTTTGTGTTTGTCCTTCCTCAGTATATGTTTCTGATAAAGCCACAGGGACACAATACAACAAATATTAATGAACCTCACACTTCTAAATGTCGAAACGATAACAGCAGCGTGCGGTGAAAGAAAACGCTCAGAGAGAGAATGATATATAAAAATGTACAAACTGGATGAAACAAAAGTAGAGACGCCGTCGAGTCGAGTAGAATTTCTTTTGTAATCATCTTTATCATAATCCTCATCATCCGTCTTTTATTATTATAATCAGTTCAGTTTTATTTGTACACAACCAACGCTCCATCTTTACATGGTACCATAAACATTTACCTCAGCAGGAGCTGAAACAGGGAGCGGGACCGAATTACTGCATCCGTGTGCAACCGGGCTGCGAGACTGGAGCAGGTCTGCAAACGTTCACAGTCAGTCGCCTCATTCAAAGCAACTTTGGTGCATTGAGACAAAAATGAAACAGAGTCTGCAATCTGTTTCTGACCGAATGACAAGAAACTGTGAAAATCAACAGAAATTCACATTAACTGAGTCCAGACAGAACATCTTAGATTTGAAATGAAATCCCATGAATAGTGACGTCGTTGCTGGACTTTTACCTGAAAAATGACAGAAAGCATTAAGACTGGCTGTAGTGTGCTGGCAGTCTGTCTGAGAGTGGTTGCAGACTGGTTGCAGACTGGTTGCAGACTGGTTGGACACTGGTTGCCTCCCGCCAGGACACCTGTGCAGCTGCCTTCAGACTCCAGAGCAGAAACCTTTGTTGCATGCAGGGAAAGCAACACAAAATCAGAACTTTAACACTACATAGCAATAAATAATAGCACGCATTAAAAATGTGCGATTAAAAGTGGTTGTGCAGAGGATACCTGGACCTGCAGTCAAGTGCAATCAGACAACCACTGAGTTTTCCTGTTGCAAGCAGGTTGCTGCCCTGCTGTTACTCTAGTGTGACTGAGCCATTAACCAGTGGCATTAATCTGAGGCACGCACTCACCATCTGATTTTCACTCCTCTGCTGAGGATTCAGCCTCCAAGTCTTCATCTTATCTCCGTATCTTATAATGAAAACTTAATAAACGGGATGGAAGCAGATTCTTAAACAGGTTCGTGTTTGTAGGAGTCTCTTAATAAAAATCACATTCTTTTACAAAACTGATCAGCTGATTTGATAACATCAGAGTGTGGATGACCAAAAACCAACATTTAAATTCTCGGTGTGCTTTTCCATGTTTGGGGTGATGCTGACACAAAGACTTTGGCTCTTTGAAATGTTTTCACATCTCAAACCAACTTTTAATCTCATCATTAATAACTGAATTATTTTAGTAGCTTTAGACCATGTGATCATTCAGTATGATAACAAAGCAATAACTTTGGATATTTTAAACTGTGAGTGCAAAAAACCCATGTAGGCTCTGATCCTGGCGAGACTTCTGGTTCCTGTTGGCAGAGCGACTGAAGATGGCACACCCCGGCTGAAACCACGTGGTGCATTCCAGCTTTTATTGTGTGTGTGGTGTTAGAATACGCTCAGAGCACTCTTGTCAGGAAGGTTGTCAGGAAGCCAGAGCCGACAGGTTGAACTGGAGCTGAATAGTTTGGCAGAGCATCTTGAGTTTGTTCAGCACACATTTCAGAAGTGGTGAGAGAAACCTGAAAACATGCCCATCACGTGACGTTTCTGTGCCTTAAATCTGACGTTGAGACAAACGGTTGGGAGCAGTCAGACAACGTTAAATAAGATTTATCTTATAACTCCTGCAGGTTCACTGCACCAGAGAAACAGAAAACGACCATTACTGTAAATTATCATTCATCACAGGGAAAAAGTAAAGGGCATAGTAAGATTTGGATCATGCAACCACAGCATCCTCGGTTGGATTCCAGCTGGCGACCTTTGTTGAATGCCACCCCTTCTCTGCATCCTCACTTATACTGCTGGTCTCAATTGGGTAAAAGCAAAACTGCACAAACAGGAACACGTATATCAGCATACATGTTTCATCATGCGTTTGGCTTCTGAAAACAAAGCTGAACAAATATGAATGATGAACCGACGGGCTCGTGTTTAAAGTCATTTCTTTTACTGTGATCCCAGCCGTGGTCGATTTCACAGTGTTTGCATCAGGCTGTAAACGGCTTTATTTCTGCTGTACACTTTAAACATGCGAACGGGGGATCGACTCGCTGCTGGAGCCTCTGCTGGACGTCAGGGGAACTGCAGCTTTTAACACTTCTACCCTTGCTTTAATTACCAGTTACTCTTGGCTGAAACGAAGCACTTTATGCTGCTACTTATACTTACACATGTCACTTCATTAGGTACACCTGTTCTTCTGCTCATTATCACAAATATCTAATCAACTAATTTAGACACATGAACATGTTTGAGATGACCTGTTCAAACTGAGCACCACAATGATGTGGAAAGCCGATTTACCCCAACAACCATCTCTGAGGATTACATGGAATGGTTCAGAAAATAGGAAATATGCAGCAAGCTGCAGTTCTCTCGGAGGACATGAGGTCAGAGGTTAGACTGCCTTGCAGACTGACCAACATCTGCAGAAGAGCATCTCTGAATGCACAACACGTCAAACCTTCTCTGTGAGGCTTCTCAGTCTGCGTCCTGCAGAGGTTTCACACCTGAGCGCTGGTGATGGTAATGACGCGCAGCTTTTGATGACTCATGTGATTAATTCCTGGCCAGCTCTCCACAGGATCCCCTCAACCCCCGTTTAACCCCCGGTTTAATACGCGGGACTCCAACTGTTGTTTTAAAACTGCAGAAACCTTTTGGATGAGAGGCAAAATATCTCCACAAACCAAAAGACGTCCCACTGCCCTCCTTTCAAGCCCTCGACACAACACGTCCAACCTCGGGACAGCTCAGAACCGTGACCACTGTGTACCATCTCCTGACTGCTTCAGGCAGGCTAACACACCGCTAACGCATTCTTAAAGTTCCCTGTGGTCACCAAAATCAACAGACCTCCGTTCCCTAGAGCTCCTTTGGGACGTGGAGTTCTCATCATGGATGCAGCCAACACATCTGCAGCAGCTATGTGACGATGTCATGTCAACATGGAAAATGTTTGCAGCACTTTGTTGAATCTGAGCCATGAAAACCTGCTGAGCGTTCAGTGTTTTTATAGAAAGAGAAATGTAGTTTTACTGGGAGTTCGTTAGAAGTGGCACTGCAGGGTTTGGCATTTCTGTGGTGGTATTCAGCTCAAGAAGCAAAGATAATAATCTAATAAAGTTGTTTTACTCAAGGACAAAATTCAAACAAAAACAGCTCAAATGAAACAACTTAACAAGCATAAGATAAAAGAGCCCTTATCTGACGGGCAGCAGATCGACTGAGTCCATCATAAACAATACAGCAGCTTCATATTCAAATGACCCCAGTCATGCGCTCATGGAGATAAAAAGCTGTCGTCCTGATGAGGAACTTTAGTTTTCTTGATTCTTTTTATTTGCCTGGGACTTTGCACAAAAACACTAAACTCATTAGAGAAAAGAGCACGGGTATCTCATTTCCATCTACAGTCCAAGGCCAGGTGCACACAATATTAAATAAGCTATAAAATACCAGACCATCATACTGGAAGCACAGGATAACAATCCAAATGAAAAGGCCTTTAAAATGCTGGATATGATTAATGTAGACAGAGCTGGTTTCTTAGAATCCTTTTTTGTTTTTTTGCTTGAAGAGAAAAGATGAAACTGTGAGAGCTCGTTGCAGAACGTAATGGGCTTAAATGAAAAGGAGGCTTGTGCAGAAGTGGAGCTCCTTTGGGGAACTTACCCCAAGCAGCTGACCTTGAGGCTCTGCTTGTCTGATCCAAGAAAATCCAAACAAATCTTTTTAATGGCGGAGGCGTGGATTTATTGTAAATGAAATCAGGTTCTCAAAACTGGATATTTTGTATTTCATACAGATGCAAAAAAAGTGAAATTGCTGCAGATTCCTCTCCAGAACTTTCAATTCAGCTCAATTCAATTTTATTTATATAGCGCCAAATCACAACAACAGTCGCCTCAAGGCTCTTTATATTGTACAGTAAATCGTACAATAATAGATACAGAGGAAAAACCCAACAATCATATGACCCCCTATGAGCAGCACTTTGGCGACAGTGGGAAGGAAAAACTCCCTTTTAACAGGAAGAAACCTCCGGCAGAACCAGGCTCAGGGAGGGGCGGGGCCATCTGCTGCGACCGGTTGGGGTGAGAGAAGGAAGACAGGATAAAGACATGCTGTGGAAGAGAGACAGAGGTTAATAACAGATATGATTCAATGCAGAGAGGTCTGTTAATACATAGTGAGTGAGAAAGGTGACTGGAAAGGAAAAACTCAATGCATCATGGGAATCCCCCGGCAGCCTACGTCTATTGCAGCATAACTAAGGGAGGATTCAGGGTCACCTGGTCCAGCCCTAACTATATGCTTTAGCAAAAAGGAAAGTTTGAAGCCTAATCTTGAAAGTAGAGATAGTGTCTGTCTCCCGAATCCAAACTGGAAGCTGGTTCCACAGAAGAGGGGCCTGAAAACTGAAGGCTCTGCCTCCCATTCTACTTTTAAATACTCTAGGAACAACAAGTAGGCCTGCAGAGCGAGAGCGAAGTGCTCTAATAGGGTGATATGGTACTACAAGGTCATTAAGATAAGATGGGGCCTGATTATTTAAGACCTTGTATGTGAGGAGCAGGATTTTGAATTCTGGATTTAACAGGAAGCCAAAACAGGAGAAATCTGCTCTCTCTTTCTAGTCCCTGTCAGGACTCTTGCTGCAGCATTTTGGATCAGCTGAAGGCTTTTCAGGGAGTTTTTAGGACTTCCTGATAATAATGAATTACAGTCGTCCAGCCTGGAAGTAATAAATGCATGAACTAGTTTTTCAGCGTCACTCTGAGACAGGATATTTCTAACTTTAGAGATGTTGCACAAATGGAAGAAAGCAGTCTTACATATTTGTTTAATATGTGCGTTGAAGGACATGTCCTGGTCAAAAATGACTCCAAGGTTCCTCACAGCGTTACTGGAGGCCAAGGTAATGCCATCCAGAGTAAGAATCTGGTTAGATACCATATTTCTAAGATTTTCAGGGCCGAGTACAATAACCTCAGTTTGATCTGAATTAAGAAGCAGAAAGTTAGCGGCCATCCAGGTCTTTATGTCTTTAAGACATTCCTGCAGTTTAACTCATTGGTGTGTGTCATCTGGCTTCATGGACAGATAGAGCTGGGTGTCATCAGCATAGCAGTGAAAATGTATGCTATGTCTTCTAATGATAGCTGCCTAAGGGAAGCATGTATAATGTAAACAGAATTGGTCCTAGCACTGAACCCTGTGGAACTCCATAATTAACCTCAGTGTGTGAAGAGGACTCTCCATTTACATGCACAAACTGGAGTCTATTAGATAGATATGATACAAACCACTGCAGTGCAGTACCTGTAATACCTACAGCATGTTCTAATCGCTCTAATAGGATATTATGGTCGACAGTATCGAACGCTGCACTGAGGTCTAGCAGGACAAGCACAGAGATGAGTCCACTGTCAGAGGCCATAAGAAGATCATTTGTAACCTTCACTAAAGCTGTTTCTGTGCTGTGCTGAGCTCTGAAACCTCAACTTTGAGGGCCCGTTTAAGTTGCATTCAGGTGAGTTTCTAACATATCTGCCAGAGTTGCCGACGTGTCTCCACGTTTAGGAGCGAGTCGGCCGCCGTTAGAGCGTCGAGAGGTTCAGGCTAGTGACGGGGTGTGAGCCGGATTAAGGCATTTATCCTTGTATGTGTGACGTGATGTTCATGGAAAACTCAAAGTGACGACGGAAAATCCCCTGCATGGACGGACGAGGTTGCCAGCATTGGGAAAAACCCACCTGGGGGAGCCGAGGGTGCTTTGTGTCTCCAGATTCAGTGTCATGTGTTCATGAACGAGCCTCGGTTGATTTGACAGAAAGAGTAAGACTCAGCTAAAATCAGTTAAACTCCTGTGTTTGTGTTTAAAAAGGTCAAAATCTCTGAACATCTGAAAACCCACTGGAGGACAGTGCTTTTATTACCTGTTTCTGTTTGCAGGTTTACTCAGTAGGTTTTGGAGTTGAGACCGATCCAGGAAGGATTATTTACCATTTGGAGATAAGGCACAATTAAACATATATAAATCAGCTTTCAGATATTGTTCATGTGTTGTAGATAGTTTTCAGGCTTGAGACTTCTTGTGTCCTCTACTTGTCCAGATGCTCTACACACCATGACGAGATCTTTGGGAATCAAACTGTATCATCTTTGGTATTTGTCTTAGATTGGGTGAGGCAATGGGAACAAAGATGTGTTTCAGTGACAGGCTGCTAGCAACAAAGAGCCTAAAGATACAAATAAAATGCATTCTTTGCTAAATTGTTACGTGTAAGACACTGCCTCATCCGCTGAGTTAGGAGCCTTTTTGTGCTTGAATGATTCTTAGGTCAGAGCTACATGCCTCTGAAAGTGGTCAGGTACAAGGACCGGACTGAAAACGGAGAAATATCGCTCAAGAGCACGTTAAAGAGTTGCACCGAAGACTGCACAGAACTGTAGGGCTGTATTTTGGGCATCATCTTTTTCTTTCTTTTTGTCTTTGTTTCTTTTCTTTGCCAGTCTCACTGAATTCTTTATCTGCTAATATTGACACAAACCAACTGTACAGGAGGCTGTGCCAGAGTCTCCACATAACAATCACACCTGGGACCGGGAACAGAAGAGAAAATGAGAAGGAGAGCAGAAAAATTAGATCAGCAGAGGTCCCGTTTTAATGAGGAGACAGAAGTTGTTTGTTCTGGGAGGTTTTTGTTTCTCTTCCTCGAAAAAAGAAGTGGAAGGGTCGTAACCGGGTCACAGCGGAGCATCCAGTACGGAATCGCTACGATCGCCATCTGAAATCTTACTCGACCTCCGTCAGTCCAGATCCAATGAGCATAAATGTCAGAGGCAGCGTGACGACGCCTCCTCCTCATTTGATCATTCAAACCAACAAACGAGCCGTTGTCCCGCTGCTCTCTTGACTCCCGTGTTCACAGGCCTGCAGGCAGGTTGTCAGACACAAACTAACACCGAGGCGCTTTGAAATCCACAGCCGGAGTTTATCTGATGTTGAACTCACAGCCACTCAGAAAAAAAGGAGTTTTAAGTCTTCATTGCTTCTAAAGTGACAAACTGAGCAGGAAAAGTGGCTGTGACACATCATTGTGTTACTGGGTAACTGTTTGTTTTGACATGATCATAAATTAACTGTTTTCCATGAGATGGTTATTTTTGGACGTGGGGATAAAAGCTCGCTGTGTCGAGGTCGAGTAGTTGCTTTCTTGTGATCACAAGAACACAACAAACAGAGAGAGGCAGTGCGGCGTGGTCTTAAAGGCGGAGAGAAAGCTTCCTTTAAAGTCTCCGTCCTTTTGTCGCGGTTAGTTAGACTCAGCTGGTGAAATCAACGTTTTAAAGGCTTGTGAATGAGCTTTGTCGAGTTTAAGCGTCATTGCTGAAGATAATAAACTTCACGATCCCCGGGAAGCTCAGACTCCATGGTTTTAATGAAAACCTGGGTTATTACCTGCAGGTAAAACTCAAGTTGGTGTATTTGGCTCTAAGAACTCTGTTTGTCTATCTGGATGCCATTAGCTTGCCCTTGAACACCACTGTGGGGATCGTTGGGGCTCTTTGGGGTTAAAAATGGGACACAGCTCAACTTCCCGTGTTAGGCGACATATCCGATGCTCCGCTTTGCCAAAAGAAATAATGTGCGGTTTGTCAAACTAGCCACGATCTTTGGCTTCGATCTTATGAAAAAGGGCAGGCGCCCCCGCCTCTGTCTTCATGTGGCTTGAATCATCTCCACTGACGTGGTTTGAGAAGAAAACTGTGTTTGAACCACTTTAACCAGTGTGGGTCTGATTTTAGGCGCTGTGGGCTCCTGCGAGTTGACAGCGAGACATGTTTATTATGTTCCACTGTGGATTTGTGTGGACACGTATTATCAAATTTCAGCGGTTGTAATGTAACCCATGAATCTGTGTTTGTTAACCCCACTAAACGGTTTCTCTTCTTTGTTGGTGGATGGGCGACAGTTTTCAGAGAAGGCTGCAGGAGACACCGATGATTGACAGAATTTAATAAATGCAGCAGCAAAAAGTTGGCAGCAAAGTGGCGACTGTAGGCAGGAGCCTAGAACAGGAGAAACAGGTTGGCACAGCAAGGAGGAGGAAAAACCACTCACTGTAAGGTCAAACATCAAAATGGCAAAACCACAAACAGTCAAGTGAACTTTGTTAGTGAGCCAAGGAACGCTACCCTCAGAGCGAGGTATGATCTTTAAGCAGGAGGCGGGTGGGTGACGGCCTTCGTCTGGTGACGGGTGAGGACGTTTGAGTATTCAGGGATTATGTTTTTATCGGCGTTGTTGTTTTTGGCTCTTATGTCTTAGTTAATTTGCATGTTAACATGTTGGATGCACCAGTAAGGGCACAGCCTTCGCTTAAAGTTTCACTGCTGATTGGTCCTCGTCTTGTACACAAAGTGCAGGCAACAGAGCAACAGCGAGCGACTTCAGGGAACCGGGTGGGGGTCACCGATGAGTCTGAAGATTTCACGGTGACTGTCAGCAGCCGGAGAAGTCTTGATGATTTCAAGCTGGCAGAAGCGTTTGGTTACTCATCCAACTGACTTCTTCAGTCTCAGCTGACTGCAGGCTTTCCCAAACCTACAATCACTACCTTTGCACAATGACTGACACTAGCCCACTGACCAACGATGGGCTGTGAGGTCAGTCTTGGAGAATGCACACCAGCCGATCTCTCCTCCTGAGGACTGGGCGTCACTTAACTTCACTTACGTAGTGTTAGTGATGTCTCTATATTCCATTTCTATTTTTTCTTTTGGAAATGTCTCAATGTTCTCAGGAAATGTGAAACTGGCATCCAAGAGTAGCTGCACTGGTTGAGTGGGCAACCATGGCACAGGCTGCTGCAGGGGGTCCGGTCTGAGTCCACCCAGAAGAACATTCAGGAGACTCTGACATTAAAAATGCCCTGAAACGTGTCACATTCAGCCACCTGTGTCTGACCACACCCCCACAGAGCCGTCATGAAGGGTTAAACTGTCCATATGCATTGGGAGGCTGACACACTCTCAGACTGCAGGCACAGCTTTCAGCCATCAGTCTCCTCCAGGTTTGGGCTGAGGAGGAGGACGGCGTTCTTCCTCCCCACTGTGACCAAGTGATGCTCACAGCATTGTCTGGTTGTTGGGTTTACACCGTAACACTGTCGAGTCTTTGCTTTACAGCGTCACGCATGCCGAGGCAATCGCTGTTATCTGGAGCCACATAAAAACCTGAGGTAAAACAAAAGGACATCAACAAAGTCCAGAAGTCTTATTTTACTGTGCCTCATCTTCTTCGGCATCGAAGAAGAATGCTCTTTCCGAGCACCAAATAGAATTGAGTATTGAACCTGTTTCAAGGTAACTGACTTGATTTGTCTAAAAGGTTTTTTGCAGGGTTTTTATGTCCACATGTGCCATATTTGTAAGAGGGAGCGAACTTCAATGAAATTGGATTTTTTAAGAATTTCTGTTCTTAAAAAACTTATTTTAAAAAAAGAGAATAAAAGTTATTTCAAGGGTTTCCTGTCTTTATTTGAAGATGTCTGAATTTCTAAACTTTTCTGAACTAAATAATGAAAGACAAATATTCTGTGGTGGTAAAGGCTAACACTGTCTGTCTGCAGCGGCTCAGTGCAGAGCAGAGATGCTGAGACCTTCTGAGGTGTTCCTGCATCTCCTCCCTACAGGACGTGCCCAGAAGTATTTGTCCAGGAGGTGTACATGAAGCCACCATCTGGACACTTTGGATGTGGAGGAGTAACTATGAGCGTCTCTCTTAAGATCCAGACAAGCTCATTTCATTCTTTCAGTCACCACATCGCTCCATTTCCAGGCTCAGCTCTCTCTTTACCACAACAGATCGTTACAGCTCCGTCTCTACTCTCACTGCGCTCACAAACAAGAGCCTGAGATTCTTGAACTCGTCGATTTGGAGCAGTGAATTCCCCACAAGCTGGAGGTCAGCGCTCGATGAAGCCTGCAGAACTCCCTGACCTCTGGGCAAAGCTGCAGAAGGATGTCAGCGAGAACAGCCCCTTAGCATCCAGAGCATCGGGGAATTTAGGGTGAACCTCGTCCACCCCTGGAGCCCACTCCATCCATCTGTCCATCCTAGCTGTGGCTCGGGAGGTACGGCAGGTCATCTACTATGTGAAAGTGTCCTTGAGTGAGATATTGAAGTCTAAATTGAGTGTGAGTGTGATCAAATACAGCACTGTGAGAATGTCAGTGTGCTTTCTAAAGCTCTGCATGCTCAGTAAGAGTAAAAGGAACGATAAAAACACCAAACCATTTACTACGTGTCCGTCTGTCCGATGGAGAGACTTCAGACTAAACCTCAAAACCAACGAGAGAAATCCAGAAATCCAAAACAATGTTGATGAAATAAACCTGAACAACATTTCTAACATTTCTTTAAGATTGTGCAGGAAGTGATGTATGTGTAACCATGCTGAGATATAAAGTAAGACTGCCTGCTGTTTATTCTAAAGCTCAAAGACTCCCGAAACACGACAACAATAAGACACCAAACATGCAGCGTATTAAGATTCACCAGGGTCCAAATCCCGAGGCCAGGACATCCAGAAGATCTCTCACAGCGGCGAGCGGTCTGTCTGCTGCCCGTCTGAAAGTCTGAAACAAACATATAAATCTGAAAGATTTTACTGTAAAAGTAAAAGAGAAGTTTTTAACCTCACTGTTTGTTGGCCCGAAGCAGGGACTTCATGGACTTTGTGCTGATTGCTGAAAGTCTGAGATTGTCCCAGTTTGCTCCAAAGACAAACAGATTACTTAGAAATGACCAAATCCTTGGAAATGTGATTTAATCACATGAAATATCAGCTCACCGTGACTTTAAAACAGTGCTCCGTTAGATAAGTGATTAAAGACGAGGAGTCAGATTTGTCTTTAAGCACAGTCGCTTCTCAGAATCCAGCAGAACTCGTAAAAACATTCAAAACAAAGTTTATTTTCTCTTTTACTTTGTGTTTATTCTGTTGAGACGAGCGCCTTTGTCTCTGCAGCATTTTGTCTCTTAATGTGGATTTCAGATAAAACTCTGGACTCATTCAACGTTGAAACAAACAATCTACAACTGAGGGGAACTCATTTCCTTTTTTAATTGCATCACAAATCGCTTCAGGAATTCATTCTTCGCTGAAGTGGGTGTATTTCAAATCAAGTACGAGCTGCCTGATCACAAAATGTCAACACTTCATCTCCGCTAACACCTGAAACAAGGCGAGCTGCATTAAAAACACACCAAATTATCACTTCTGCTTCTCAGTTACTTCATAAAGAAAATTATGACAATAAATAAACTAACAATGTGATTTTTTTGCAGCGTAACCAGCTGTGAAGAATAAATATGAGTCTTTGATGGTTCGGCTTCGCTGGCAGAACTTTCTGGAACAAAGATGGTCTTCAGATCCTCGAGGCCTCTGGGAAATCTGAGGAGCTGTGACGACAACCGAGAGGTCACACAGACACACACACGGCCTGATACAAGTACATATTGTATGCATCAAACTGTATGATCTTTGTTAGCTTACATAACTTCCTGAACCGCAGACTATCACCCTGAATGTCCTCATTTAAATTCTGCACAGATGCTGAGTCATCTGCCTGCTCGAGACGAAGATCCAGAAAATCAGCATCAGCCCGCTGAAGGCTCGGCTTCGTGCCGCATGTGTAACATAGTCGAGGTCTTCCTCTGACAGCAGAGTCAGGTCGTGTCTGTTCAACAGGACAATGAAGCGAGTCCAGCTGTTTAAGCTGTATCTGCAAGCTGCTTTGCAACCCGCGGCCTGCCTAGGTTGGTCCTTCTGTGCTGTGTGTGAATCATCTGTTCACGCTACCTAAGCTTCGTCTTTTGTTTGCAGAAAAATCGCCATCTCCCATCCAAAGTAGACGCGGCCGTGAAAATCTGCCAGCAACCAAAACATCCACCAGGAGGTTTCTGGTGCAGTGCAGTGTATCTCTGATTGACCAGTTTCCTCCAGCCAGCAACCAGTTACCAACCAGTCTGCGTGACTGAAGGGCTAAGCTCAGATAAATGGTAATTTATCTATTACAGCGCTTTTCTACTTTCCTGGAGTACTCAAAGCGCTGGATATAACATGCCACATTCACCCAATCATACAAGCACTTCTAAACGCAAGTGCAAACTAAACTACATTCACACTCCAATGAACGCTTCAAATATCTTACCCAAGGATATTTGGCATGCAGACTGGGGAAGCCAAGGATCGAACCACCAACCTCCCGATCTGCTCTACCACCTGAGCCACAACCAACCCCCTCTGTTCTCTGGGATGAAGTCTGGTCAGCATTGTCTTCCTGTCACATGATGCCTTTTGTCTCTGCCCTTCAAGATGAAATTTACTGAGAATTATTTCACCCTAATTCTCCATCTTCCCTGTGGTAATGAGCCTAGCCATACCATCTGTAGCTATGCAGCAGTTAGCAGCTCATCGTGCGTCAGCTAGCCTGACTTCACTAACCGTCCAAACCTCAGATTTTTGTCGTTTAACACTAGTGTAGAGCTGGATCTGTTTAGAAACGTGACCATCGTGTATCTCCTTCACATGGAAACAGGCTCGCTGACGTCCTTCTGATGCTGAGACCTGTATATCCTCGTTTCCGTGTCTGGATCTTAAGCTTTATGGTAACAGCCGTGAGAAAAGCAGCAATCATCATTTTATGGCAGCTGAAAGAATCTGGACCGTTTCCCCCGATGAGCAATGTAACTTTTTAAATGATTTCATCAAAGCAATGTAACTCATGCCGTTCACATTTACATGAGTACTTCCCTAACGAGTTTCTTCATGTCTGAATATTTCAGTGTCTGCTTTGCTTTCACTGCTGGTAAACAAGCATCGCTCTGCACAGTCATTTTTCTAAGTTCAGAGGCATTTTCTTTATTTCCAGCCCTGAAAGCGTTCTCGATTAAACACACGCCGTTTGATGTGGTGCGGTCAGCTGGTTGAAGGCACCAGAAGAATGGACGTCCTTTAAAATGTGCTGAGAAAAATGACTGGAGCTGTAAAGACTGCTCACTGTCAGCCAGCCTGCCCTTGATGGTGCTGCTCTCAGATTTGTCTCGACGGCCTTCTTCACCTGCTTAGTCGGGAAATCTGCCAAAAGAAGGCAGAAATATGCAAAGCAACAAAATTAATGTTATAATTCTACAGAAAAGGTCACTGAGAATATTTGGATGCACTTTCTTTGTAAACTCCAGTGTTAATGACTGCAATGACATCCTTTCTCTGTGTAAAGGTGCTCATCACAGTTACGTTTGCTCCATCGTTTCATCAAGAATTAGAGCAAAAGCTGGAAAAACCCCTGATGGTGTAACGTGCTCCATTTATCTAAGAACAAATCGGTCAGCGAGACGTGGAGTCCTGAGGGGGGAGTCGCATCAGACGAGGGTTATAGATAAAGTAGTTTTGGCGAATCATTACTCCCATAGTATTTTTGGACTGTGCCCTATATTTCCTCCAGGTGTGGAGGAGCTTCTGTCCCTGGAAGTAAGACAAGGTCAAACTCAGTCTTTATCAATATTATTTACTGAGGAACTCTGACTCCAGGCTCTGATGTCATTATTGGTCTCTATTTACATTTATTATGTGTCCTTTCAGCATTCGTGACTGGCTTCAGGTGATTTATCGAGTAAAGTCTGTAAGTTGGTTGAAGCTTGAGCTGCGATGCGTCATGATGTGAATAGGAAGACTCGTGGTTGCTTCGTGAACACATCAAAGATATTGATTGCAAGTAGTTGTGGCAACAAAGCGATTACCTAAAGTCTGAATGTGCAACACCGTCCTCGTCTGAACGGCACATCGAGTCTCCACCTGCAGGCTCTGCGCTGCCTTTGCTCACCTCTGCCCATTTTCTGTGTGTCATATTTGCACTGAGTGAAAATAAACTGTATGAAAGATGGAGGAAACTGCTCCAACTTAGGGGTGGGTTTAAAAAAATCCCAATTAATATCAATTTTAAATTAAATAACGCCATATCAATTCATGATTTAATGCTAAATTCACTTTGGCATTAAATCATAAATCGATTTTTAAATATAAACGTATTTTGCCTGAAACGCCAGGATCTCAGGTTAAAGCTCACAAAACTGTTTCAACAACATCCAAACAGCTGAAACAGTAAATGAGAGCAGGCACACGGATTCGTGTAAACACAAAGCGTGGAGCGTTCACCCGACAGCACGCACACAGACACGCCGTCAGGCCTGAAAGTCGACGGCTCACAGATTCTGATGATGCAGGTTTCGTCACTCTGACCAGAATTCACTGAACCGGCAGAAAAAGAAGATCCAACCCACCCTTTATCACTTTGTCACCAGTCTACTGTTGTGTACAGCGCTGTCGGTCTCCGGCAAGAAAGCCTCGTTTCTGCTGTTCAACACTGAAGAAATGAAAAGTTTTTAAAATGATGCAGAACGCTCAGCTGTGTCTGTAACTTCAGCAGCATCAGGTAATGTTCAGATGTTGATTCGTAGTTTTCTTCAGTTTTTGATCTACTGCAGGATCTTTTTAAGGGGTTTCGAATCGACCTTGTGAATCGAATTGAAACGATTATAGAAATCGAAATCGATACCCAGCCCTACTTTGACTCCAGCTGTTGTTTTTGGACCTCTGAGATTAATCAGAAACATGTGAGTAATAAGAATATGAGGCTGGTTGAGTCAAAGATACGTGTTTGTACTTTGGAGCCCTTCTGTTAATTTCTGAAAGGTTAATGAAACTCTTGGACTTTCGCCCAGGCGGCTGAGGCTTGTGGCCATGCGTGACCACATTATTTAGGATTATGGATCAAAACTACGTATTTGGAATAAGAAATAAATAAGAGAGCCATTCACAGCTAACAGCATAAGAAGAAACGCTGCAGTGAGAAACTGAAAAGTTTTTTCTCCCTTTAAGCGTTTCTTCCCTAAATTTAAGCTGGTACGTTTCATCAGGGAAGAACAAAGAGCACAGTCAGAAATGCTGTCCACGTTGTTTTAACAAAGCCTTTTATCACACAGCTCCGTTGCACCGTCTGATCACATGTTTCTCTTTTAGCTGCTGATTGGCTGTTTGGGGCAGATGAGCCACCATCTTTGCCACTACCCTGAACTCTTCTGGTCTTCACTTCATTTCTACCATCTATTCATAACAAAGCACTTCAGCCCTTAAACTGCAATCCAGGAACAATGAAGGTCGTTCGTGTCGTGGCTCCTCTTGGAAACATGAAACGTGTTCCACTTGGATGCAGCAACAAAAACTTTAACAGCTGATAACACCAGCACGCGCCCAGTACGACCTGCTCTGGACCTAAAGCCTCGGTGACCCCGGGCGAGATGACGAGAACAGACTAACCACATGATACAAAAACCACAGCATATTTAGCGTGATGGGAAATCAAAGAAAAGACGTTTCTTCACGATCAGGCGTTGTAACTGAAGCAGCTCAGCACATTGTCAGAAACTCAGCCGTCACGTTTGTCAGACCCTCCGGGTGAGAAGGTTTTGTTTTGTAACCGAGCGCTAACAGACGGTTTAGAATAACCTCAGATGAGCTGAAGCATCCTCCGATTCACCGGCACTAAAGAAGGAGCTGTTTGCTAATTTGCGAAGAGGATGAATCCAATCCTTTATATGCCGATGGCAAATTTGTGGTTGTATTTTAAGTGCCAGCATCCAAAAGAGAAGAAAAAATATGAGAGAATAGACTCAGAAATAACTAGATTCAGTGGCTGAATGGGCCAAGAGCTTGGATGAAGAACTCAAGGTCACAGGTTCAAGTTTCCTTTCAAATTTCTAATTTGCGAGTGTTTTCAAAGCCTACATGTAGTGGAAATATTGAAAAGCTTCACGAGAAGAGTGCTGAGGCTATGCAAAGTATTAGCTCACTGCAGTACGCAGCTGCGCTGAGTTGTGGCATATTTGGAGTTGACACACTGCTTTTGCTTTTGACAATCAAGAGGCAGCATCTAAAGGAAAAACTTGAAAAAGCTCTCGCTTATGAAGACTCAATGGCTCAATCAGCAAAGCAGACAGGTTTAGAGGTGATGAGATCAAGTCACATCTCTGCTTCTGAAAGGCTGTTTGAAAGCCGGCGGTGGTGTAAAGACTGAAAAGCTGCCAGTGAAGCAGCTGCAGGACTGAGCTGATAGCATGAAGGCTGTGGGTTTGAGTCCCATTTACAGCCTCAGTCTCTGAACCTCTGAGTGTCTGTGGGAGACACAGATATGAAGAGGGAGCTTTCATTCCTGCCCGACTAACGCTAACAACCACACAGAGACTTTTAAAGAAGAGAAGCCCAAATTAAGGTTCAAACTCTAAGAGGGAACCAAAAGTTTCATGACAGGAAAGGCCAGAAAAACAGCCCCTTTGGAACCACGAAGACTCAAACATCTGGACACATCTGCTGGATAATCAAAAATGAAATCACATCTGGAGAACTAAATAAATAACCACCAACGTTTGAAATGGAGAACAAAAACAACCAAAACATGAAATTCAAAGACCTCAAAGACCCCGACCGGACAACCAAAACGGGATTTGCTCAGTATACAGACATGAACCCTGTCTCTGCTGTCAGATCCTCTGCATCTCCTCCTATCCTCTGTCACTCCAACCTGCTGCACGTCCTCCTCCAGTACATCCATGGATCTTCCCAGAGTGTTCCTCTTTCCCTCCTACTGGGATGCTCCGTATTGAACATCTTTAATCCAATATATCGTCCCCTGGCTTTAAACCAGTTCGACTGAATGGCGCTCCGGCACCTTCAGCAATTCAGTCTGAGAGCAGGTCAATCCATTTTACTGTTGAACGGGTCATTTTTCATGTGCTGCAGACATCGTTGCTTCTAGTGAGTAATGAGAAACCACTACATCTGATCTCAGGGTTTCCCCACCTGCCAAATAACTGTTGCTGTTCTCCAGCAGATCAAGTTAAAGATCCTCCTCACTCCCAGTGAAGATCTGAGCCTTCACGTTGGCAAACCATCTTCATATGGGATCCAGAACTATAACCTGTTCACACTAAAAACCTAACCAAAGCCAGCCCTCAACAGATAACTGAAGTCAAGACCCCACCAGAGAAGCAACACACACATCACACTTACAGAAACCAAGGAAGCAAAACAGAATCCAAGCTGGAGAAAATACAACATCAGCAGCGCCTCTCACCTCGGAGCCTTTGAAGTACCCACATGAAACGTTCAGGGCTGAAAAACACGTTTAATCTCTGTTCACAACTGTAAACAGATCAGGTTGCTGTTGCAAGACAAAATCGGATTTTGTTCAGCACGATTTATTTCCATAACCAACTCTGAGCGCCGCATCACGGGACATCTGCAGGTTTCAACCCCAAACCTGCACCAGTTTAACGTCCGTGACGTCGAGGAGCAGAAACGAGCCTGGATGTTTGATCTGTTTCTGATCATTTGTTCAAAACCAGAAAACCAAAAGCAACCAGCCGGCCTGGCTCCCTCAGCAGCGTCGTTGTATTACAGCTTCCCACCAGCAGGGGCAGTAGAGAGCCCGAGCTGCAGATCAGCAGCAGGTGGGAAAGACGAGACAACTGAGCACCTGAGTTTCACTGCCGCTCGTCCCGGTGAGTCCCTGTTTCTTTATGACTGTGTGTGTTTGATTTGTCATCACTGAACTTTAATCAGACCCAAACTCATGAACCATTATCAGCTTTACGGCCTTGAGACACTCGTTCATATCCTCAGCCTGCCACGCTGCATCAAAGGCTACCTCAGCCTCATCTCGTTTCTGGCTCTCACAGTGAAGCTCAGGTTGAAGTCCCTGAAATGTTTGGAGCTTTGTGGAAATCACAGTTGGCAGGAAGGGGGCTGATTTTTTTTATTTCCTCGTAAGCGGAAAACAGATTTCCCCCCCCAAACAATCCAAATCAGCCGAATGCTTTCACAGAGATTAAAACCTGAATATGGAAAAACACACCAGCATTTCACCAGGTAGCAAATCCAAATTATATTTTTAGGAAGAACAAAACAGATTTAAAATCTGTGGTTGTGATCGCGCTCATTTTCTCACTAATATTAATTTTTAAATACAGTTTGGAAGCAGAAACAGTTTCTGCAGCTCAAAGGAGTTTTCTTTAAAAAGATAAAATTCTGTGAATTTAAAGGAAATGTCCATTTTTCATACTGGACCAGTGTGGTGATGATTTACAGACCTGCGTGAGCTGTGCTGATGGGTTTCTTCGGCTCGCCATTTCTTGTGATATTTCTTTAAAACGTTGTAAAGCTGAGATCTGTCCAGTAAACATCTTTAATGACCTTAAAAACAAGGACTGTGTGCACAAGCGTTCATGCATTTTGGATTTTCCCTGATCCACACAGGCACAAACACCCCGCTGATCTTTGCTTAAAAGTTCCAGAGCACGTTAAACCTCGGCCGGATGCTTTTGCGAGCAAGCTTCTGGAATAACTCTGTCTGGGTATCTGACCAGTGTTGTTTGCAGAGTTTGTTTCCAGAAGCTTAGTGTTATCCTGTATCCTTTATTTGGGATCACTGTCCTGTAGGAGCACCAACTGTGTCCCAGTCTGAACCGTCTGGCTGCTGATTTGAGGTGAAGAATCATTATTCCATCTACCAGAACCACTGCCAGGTAAACGCTGTTCCCAGTTCTGCTCGTGACTCCTGGACGGTTCCTGGACATCCTAGCAAGTTTCCTCTCATCTGAGGGCGACAGGTTGGATCTCCTTCCAGACTTTGGCAAAGCGCACACACATCCAAATAACTTCTGCTTATGAATAATTGGTTGAACTGATGATTGTGAAATCTTTTTAGAAACGGGTCCAAGAGACCTCCCAAACTTAAATCCAAGTTCCTTTGACTTTTTCGTTGTCCTGAGCGTCCGTCTGTTCTGTCAAACAAATCCTTTTTATGCTGCAAAGAGGATCTCAGCTGCAGCCGATCGTGGACACTACCCAGGAGGTAACAGGCCTCGGCCCTGCCAGCATTTATCTGAGCCTGTATGCAAACGCTTAACTCTGCAGATTGTTCTTGTTTTTTAGTCACGAAAGTTCTGCGTTTTAACCACATCAGCAGCTTCCCTCCATACTTCCTGTCACAGGCCAGCGTCCTCTTTATAGCCTGGTTGTCGGTTTTCTTGAATATTTAGCGGTAATGTAATGGCACAGCGCTTCGTTGAAGGTTGTTGAATTTGCTCTTCTTCTTTATTTTTGGGGTATTTAACCGTCATCGGAGGCTGACCTGAGGTTCTCCCCCAGACGTGCCCGCTGGTCTCGCTGTTGGCGTCGCATTATTCCTGATAGTGTGAAGCAACATCCTTACGTCACGGTTTTTTCCTTCCCACTGTCGCCAAGCGCTGGCTCACAGGGGGCGTTCGGTTGTTGCTTTCCTCTGCGTTCTTGTGCAGTCTTTACCTTACAGGTGGCTGCTGTTGTGATTTGATGCTGTGTGAAGGAACCTGAACAGTATTTATGTGGAATATGGCCGAAGGCCTACCGAGCGTAAAGGTTACTTTCCTCTAAAACCTTTTTTTGTCAGGTAAAGGTTTTAGTCAGAAATTATTCTTGACTGCTGCTAAAGTTTGTTTTTCTTTCATTTTTTGCCATATCGCATGTTTTTGCTTTTGTGTGCTGCATTTCTGGCACCTGCATCCACCTGGAGGATGTGTAATCAGAAACCGAGCCTCTGCGTTTGTCAGTCAAGGCCAGCGTTCACCGCTCGCTGCAGAGAAAAATCAAGACAATCACACATTTCTAAAAGCCGATGTGTGCAGGCTGTTTGTCGGGCCGCTTTGTTTTTGCAGCCTCTCGCTGTACGTTTTAAACTCCACCACCAGCTCACCTGATTCAGCTCTAATGCAGTATTGATTAGGCGCTGTCTGAGCATGCCAGCGCGGATCAAAGCTGCGATAAAGACTCGGGGGTTAGGCTGCTGCATATCGATCGCTGAACCTGTTGTTAGTGAAGATGTTTCTGTGATTCATCGTCAGTGCGAGCCCGTTTCAGGTCGAATCCTTCGGCAGCGATTGTGTGTGAGCCGCGGGTATTTTGATCATCTGTCGCCTGCCTGTGAAGCGAAAGCGTGTGAGTGAGAATATACGTCTGTTTGAAGCCGCAATCAAACGCTTCATAAAGAATATCAGAAAGTAAAGATTCAACACATTTGGCTTCTCATTTAGTCTCTTTAATATCGCGCCTGTATTCAGGAGCTCGTGATAACCTGCGTTTAGTGAATTTCCTTTAATGTGTGTTTTCAATTAGCCGAGCGCCCTCGTTAATGAACCCGCCGCTGTAATAACGCTCCGTCCCCCTTCAGGGATCAAACTCGCGTGCAGGAGCTGCTGATGGTGCAGCCGACCGTTTATCCTGCCGAGCGCTGAGGAGCGGCCCTTCATCATCCTCCTCTTCCGCTTTAAGACGGTGATAAAGTGCTTCTTGCACAGGCGGGGCCGTGATTCCGGCTTCCCGATGTGTCCCAGGTACGTCTTATTCTCGTCCTCGTGTTCATCGTTTCTGCAGCCGCGGGGGGAAGTAAACATCCAAACCGCAGTTTTATCTTCGCCGAGGGTTTCTGCTTCCTGCTGAAGTCCTCCGCTGCTTGCATCAGCTTCTTCTTCTTCGTGCAAATGCAACACGAAATCTTACACAGAGCTGACACTCAGTAGTAATGAGGAGAAAATCAGCCTGTGTTCAGTGAAATTAAACACGCATGTCTTCGGTGATGACTTCCTCTCATTGTTAGAGAGCGCCTGAATCCCAAGAATGAAAGACTGGATTATTTTGATGTAGCGCCTCCGTCTGTTCAAGCATTAAATCTGACAGCACTGAATGCTTAAAAACGATGGATGTAGTTAATTCAGTTGCAAGCGTCCAGTTTGAAGCCTCGACACTAATAAAATACTCAAACCTCAGCCTCCAAAGCTGAAGCACAAACACAGACAGTGATCCAGAAGGCACAAACACATCGGAGGTGAAGGCTGGCAGCTACAGCAGCCTGTGTCGGCCTCCACCTGTCAGTCAAACAGGCCAGGTGAGTTATTAACGCTCTGTAACGCTCTTATGACGAGACCAGAGGCTGTGAATGTGTTTATTTCTGCTGTGAAGTTGGATTTTTAACACAGGAGTCTGTGGGGGCGGACTCGTTGCTGGCGCCTCTAGTGGACATTAGCGGAACTGCAGTTTTTAGGTTGCTTTAGCCTCTGTTGGTTGTAAATGAGCTAAATATTTGACAGGTCCTCTTCCTCCTACAGTCAAGAGCTCCATGATTCAGAGTTTTACTGTATGAAGGTGACAGGATGGTTTCTTTGGTTTTTCAGCTCCAGATAACGGAGAACCAATGACGTCTCTGTTGGTTCTCTGATATGTGGAGCTGGTTGGCTGACAGGAAAGTCAGGCGTGTCTCTTTGCGTAGGTTTGCTTGGTTCTCCATCGGGATTATCTTTGGTTATCAGAAACGTGTTCGTGTCTTTGATCATCTGGTGGCCACGTTTGTTTGGCCTCGTGTGTTTTGGGTCTCTGGTGAACATGTGGTTACGTGTTTGGATCTCCTGTCACAGCACAGCAGGGTCAACATCTTATTTTGGGTTCTCCAAAGTGGAGGTCGGTTACTGTTAATTTAAGGTCTTTACCTTACAGTATAATAGGCGAAATCATGAAATTAAAGTCTTTGTCTGGTGAGTGGGTCTAAGTATATTTATATAAAGAACTGTGTTTGGGGATTCATCAGTTGTGAGGGGAGGTGGTCTGTCTATCATTACAGATGTATTTATACAGATCATGTTGTTCTCCGCTAATAATATCACCTTATTTCTGGTTCTCCTGATTCTGAGACCAGGTGGGAACCTTTTTACTGATTTTATATGGAATTCCTCCACAGCCTGTCTTTATCCTGCCCACCCAAACCGGTCACAGCAGATGCCCCGCCCCTCCCTGAGCCTGGTTCTGCCGGAAGTTTCTTCCTGTTAAAAGGGAGTTTTTCCTTCCCACTGTCCCAAAGTGCTCAGTCATAGGGGGTCATATGATTGTTGGGTTTCCTCTGTATTATTTTGTGGTTCTTACCTTACAATATAAAGCACCGTGAGTCAACTGTTGTCATGATTTGATGCTGTAGAAACAAAACTGAACTGAATTACCCTTTAATATGCTTTAAATCGTAAAACAAACTGCTTACACCTGCAGTGGTTTAGATGTTTACTGTTTTCAGGATTTATTGAATATCAGAGTAAATCTTTGTCTGTACTGAAAGCAGGAGCTTTTCTGAACTTGGAGGACCTCAGACGTTTTTGTGTTTAAACTGAAAACATATTCAATGTTTTAATGAGTGAAACATGGATGGAAGAATTAGGCAAAAGGAAAAACAATGAGCAGAAACTGAAGCAGATTTCAGGCGTGTTCGTCTCTGCTGCTGTTTGTTGACTTGTCTGAGACATAAACCTGCCAGTTTGTTCAATTTCCCTCCAAATAAATAACATCTCAAACAATCTGAGGAGATTAGAAATAATCACTGATGAGACCGTGTTAATGTATTCTCGTCAGAGCGAGGGAGGGAAAAAAAGTCGCCCGCATCAAATTGACGTGAAATTTTCTGACACACAGGGAGGTGAGTCTCAGCCTGACCCCGAACCTGCTCTGTCACAGTCGCTTAAAACGGCGTCGCTCGGCTTTTAAAGCAGACGCGCCTTTGTCAGCCCTGTTCACGGGACAAATGTAAACTGAAAGTACAGCAAACCCAACGACAAACACCACCTGACCTCCTCCTGCAGCTCCCACAGCTCCTCCAGGTGAGCCGCAGAGGAGGAGGAGGAGGAGGAGACATCCTGAGCGCTCGGAGGACACGCTATAATTCCCTCTGACAACATCTTTAATGGCTGCTGCTGATTCCTGCGCTGTTAGATGGGGGAGGAGGAGGAGGAGTTGGGGGTTGATGTAACCAGGCTGAAATCACAGTTTTAACATCCCAATCTGTCAGAGTATCTGAAAACGAGACATCTGACAGGCTGCGGCGCTGCAGAAGGTGTCAGAAACAGCAAAAAAGCAACACACAGAAGTGCAGGCGCTCACACACACACACATATTTACTCTGCCGCCTGCTGAACTCGCTGATTTTTAGAGGTTTTACAGGATTATCTGTCCCATACTGCAGCTGTGACTTCTCTATATTTGGGGATTTGGTTAAATGTCTCCCGCTCTGATCAAATACTCTTTGAAAACGTTCCTCTATGGTTTGTTTTATGTTTCATTAAAGCACCTGAAGTCAGGCTGTCTCTGTTGGTGATCAATGGAGGAACTTATGTCCTGTAAATCATCGTGTGTGTGTGTGTGTGTGTGTGTGTGTGTGTGTGTGTGTGTGTGTGTGTGTGTGTGTGTCATATGCTTTGCTTTTTATTTTTGGGATTCAGACTAAAGCGTCTTTATGCTGTGATCACACACCAAAAAATAGAAACACCTGCACAGACGAACAGCAGCCTTAGACAGACGAGTAATTTAGTAGTTTCACACTTTTTTTTTTACATCTAATTAATTGGATGATCGGTTCTCCGGAGACCTCATTGATCGTTTCGTCTCAGAAATGTGAAAAAGTCCTCCAGAAAGCAAACACCAGGTCATCGTCACTTCTTTGTTCAACAGGAAAGCATCCTGAATCCAGAGACTATTCTGCAGGTTTGCTTTTTATCTTTTAATTTATTTGAATTGATTGATTACTAATTTAATAGGAAACAAGTCTGTTTATTATCACAGGAGCTGGAAAATGTTTTTTACTGCAAAATGACTAAAACTATTATCTAATCATCAACATCGGTGCACAGTATTGTTAATTTAACTGACAATCTCCCGCAGCTCTTCAGCATCGTAACTTCACTGTCTGAAATGTCTCTGAATTATGTTTGAAAAAAATCTAGTTTATTGAATAGTTTCTGATGCAAAAACTGCAAACACACCTGACTTTACCTGACTTTGCGCCAAATGTGAGGTGAAGACTCGCGGCGGGGCGTGACCTGTGAAGTCTGACCCGTTGGTGACGAGGGGAACTAGAGTTGGGCCATTTTATGCCGTTCATGGTAAGACCGGTATAATGTTAGGCAATGATTAGAAAATGAAATAACGATAGAATATGGGTAAAACGCATTGTTTTCATACGCACACGGTAGAAAAAGCACGGTGGCGACAGAGAACGAGAAGAGCGAAAGCGGATCATTGAATGAACCAGAATTGGTTTGTAAAAATGGTGCAACTTAAGTTTCGTCAATCAGATACAAACCAAAGCACATGTTTTTGTAGAGCATGAAGGCGAGCCGTCGTTATTACCGTATTTTTCGGACTATAAGGCGCTCCTAAAAGCCTTTCATTTTCTCAAAAATCGGCGGTGCACTAATTTGCACTAATAAAGTTGTGGAGCTGTAAAGTATTTTGTCTCGCATCAATTATATCGTCAGTTTTATTGTTATCGCAAATTTTGAAATATATCGTGATAAATACTTTTGGCCATATTGCCCTGCCCTAGTGGCGACTTTCTCGCCCTAAAGATAAACGACTTTTTATTGTTAATGCAGAAAATCTGAGTTTTTAGGAAACGTAAGAATAAAATGTTTTGGACCTTGGCTAGTTTCCGTGTGCTGCTGTTGGAGAATTACATTTAAAACAAACGATGAAGCGATTCAGACGTTACAGGCTTTCGTTGCCTTGGTAACCTGCTGTCTTATAGTCGACAGAATCCTTTGATGTCATCAGTCGTATTTCGGACCGCCACATTTGCATCATCAGCAGTTGCTTCCTGTCATCAGTTGAAGTCACTGAAGGATACAGCAAGTGACTATCGCCTCTTCCCAGGACATTGATGTCGACCGAGAAGCGAATTTTTAAGGCGGTGCGATTATTTTCAAGGTCCAGTCAGGTGAGTTTATGCCGGTTGAAGTAACAGAGGTGAATCTGTGTTTGCTTGAGTTAAAATATTTCAACTTTGGTGGGAAAAGCTCTTCATCAAACACCAGAAATGGAGAAGGAGCTTATGAATGCCGTCTGAGGGGCAGGTTTTAGGAGGAGACAGGAAGTAGCTTGGAGAAGACTCCATGCTAAGCTCGTATCCCGTGAACGTGGCGACCGTGACGCCACCCGCTGGCGTGAAGTCCTGTTTTTGACGCGAGAGGAGTTCTTCTGACGAACAGGAAATATAAACCAGACTTTTTATTGACGCGTATCGAGTCCTGAGCTCATGAGCTCAGCAGGAATCTGTTTCCAGAGCTGACGAGATGTTTTTTATAACTTCTTCCTGTCAGGAAGCCTTTGTACTCACAGCTGTCGCCATCTGGTGGTCTTCAGACAGAATGCAAGTTTAGGGCATTTCCACATTAGCCTCATTGTTCCGACCCGGAAGCTACCCCCATGTTTGGGTGGTGTACAACCGAGGTGTTGGTTGGTGTTCAGCTCTGGGTCTCCATATTACGCCTGCCATCCTGAGGTGGAGGCTGCAGGACCAGCGGTTTCTCCACGAGATGGACTTCATGGTCAGAGCGTACGCTAGTTTCACGCCTGACATCTATGGAATGACCCTCAGTCCTCCATCACCTCCACCTGTATCCATGAATCCTTTTTATTATTATTGTTGACCTAACATAAATAACCATCATCTTCAATTAATACTGAAGGCTGAGTGAATAGACGCTCACGCAGCGCTGCTCTGATGGAGGCGTTTGATGTCTTATTTTCCACAGAGTGAATCCCACTAAACAAGATGATGAAGATGTTCCACAGAACATTTTGTTTTCACTTTGTCGCCCTGCAACTAATCCTCTTAAAGTAAGAAAGGCTGCGTTTACCTTTTACCTGAGCGAGCGTGTCTCCGAGTTTCTAACAGAAACGCCGTCAAACAAGATCAGCTTACACATTAAAGATGTCTGCGCTCTAATTTCAGCTCATTTCTGATTTTCAGATGTAACAGAAATGTATCAGACACAATGTTTGATTTCTTTGTTGTAATGATCATTAGAGGTTTATCGTTTCCCTGGTTCAGTATTTTTTTACTGTTTTATTGTTGATTTTAACTGTTATCTCAGAAATAGAAACACTGATTTGCACGATGGGACTCAGCAGTCCTGGTTAATCTGTGAGTTTAGAGCCAGAGCCAAATACTGCAGGGGATCTATTAAAGGTTTATTAGCATTTAACTTTTAAGTTTATTCATTTTAAATGATTCAGACCTGATGTGGGTGTGAGTAACCCAAGTAAGACCGTGTGAGCTGGTGTTTCAGGGAGGTGTTTGTCTCATTGGGTGGTGTTTCAGAGTCTTTGCTTCAGGGCAGAAACAGCTGGGACCGTTTTTGGTCTCCTGAGTCGAGACAGTCTGATAAATCTGATGGAGCTCAGATCCTGAACCACGCTGGAAACGTTTGCCTTCAGAGTAAAAGCGGCACCTTTAGAAACATGTTGGTTTCAACAGTAAGCCACAACTTTCACTTTGAAGGTGAATCGTCTTCGTTTCTATTTTTCCCGGTCTTCCAAATGTCACTCGCTGGTCTGTTGGCGAGTGTTTGCAGACAGGTCAGCAGAGCACGTTCGACAACAGCAGTAATGGTGGGGTTTTGGAGCTGTGTCCTCTTTACAGGGGATGAAATCTGTCACAACAGTGATTGAAGGTTACCAGGGGTCACCAAGTGGTCTGTAGGCGGTGTGATTGAGGCTTAGTCAAACCCAACAAGGGCAAAGACACCCGACACAGCACCTCCTTAGTAAATTCATCCGTCCATCAGTGGGAAAGAAGAGATCTCCTCGTGTGAGTTAAAGAACAGGAAGAGCAGGAGGATGGCGAGTGTAGCACTGAACAACATTAATCTGCTAAATGACTGCGCGCTGCTAGTTCAGCCTTAGACATGACGGAGAGATGCTTGAACAACTTCCACGAGTATCTCATGATGGTGACGTCGGTTACCTTTGAGCATTGCTGCTGAAATGAACCAGAGTATTGGTGTAGTATAGTGTTACAGGACTGCTGCTGTCCTCGCTGGTGTCAGATGATTGATTAAATAAATGTGATGAAGCCCGGCTGAAGGGCCCCCCTGTGAGTTTTTGCCCGGGGCCACGACAGACTGTAGAACCGGCACTGCTGAACTGTTTATCGAGTGTCCTTAGGCAAGATAATAAAGCCTCTAAAAACTGAATTGTGGTGTTAAAATGGGCGAGTGTGGACTGTAGTGGATGTTTTTGTGTCATCAAATGTGTCCCACCTGATTTGCCTGGAAGAAGGAGGGACTCACGCGTCCTCTGTTCTTGGCCAGGATGAAACTCCTTGCTGGGCTGTGACGATGAGGAAACCGAAATAAAACGTTTTCTACTTCTGAAACAAATTTTTGGCTGTTGTTCATAAATATGAGCATTTAAAAAATTCATAATGGGGGAAATGGGAGACAACACCTTGACAATTTTTGGCTTTGGTGCATGGTGTCACACCTGGGGAATATCTCGCTGAAACATATTCAAGCTTTAATAAGTGAGAGAGCATTCACCTGATTTGTTTTAAAGAAAATTCTGCAGAATATACGAGAAACTGTAACTAAAACAGCCTTAAACTGTGGTTTCTGCAGGCCTCCAAGCCTGCTGTCAGACGTCCACATGTTTCAGGGACAGTTTTCTAGATGATGGAATTTTGAAACGATGATAGAAAAACAGCCCTTGAAACGTAATTTTTAGAGCAGTGAATTCAAAAGAGTGCTTTTTAATCAGAGGACAGGGTCATGTCAGGTAAACTTCTGGGATATTGATCCGGTCAGTTAAGTAGCAGAAGGGGCAGACTTCATGAGGGTGTCCTGAGGGCCCCACATCCTCTAGGGGGCGCTGTGCTCTCTGCCCGGCACCGTGGAGCCTGAGTGGCATTTACCATAGAAACAGGTTCAGCCTGAGCACATGTGACAGGGTCTGGAGAAATGCTGCCCAGCATCGTTCCAGCACATGGTCTGGTGGTGGTCGGTGATGGTCCGGGGAGGCATATCCGTGTAGAGACAGACGAGGCTACACCACCCTCACTGCCATCAGGTATCAGGGCGAAGTCCTTGGACCTGCTGACCCTATGCTGGTGCAGGGGTCCTGGATCGTCCTATGCGAGAGTGTGCAGGCAGTTCCTGGACAGAGATGGAGGCTGGGCCAACAGTCCAGGTGTCATTCTTTTCTGTCATCCTCACAGATAAAAACTGAGACGGTAAAACTGTGACTCAGACCTGTGGCTCATGACGTGATCCACTCCACAAACCACACAGAGTCCTTTCAGTGGGCCGGATCGAGGCGTTCCACAGGCCAGTTTTAAACCCCGGGCCGTATGTTTGAGACCCGTGACGTAGTCACTGGAATGAATCTTCATAAACGGCATTAAAACTGACGCGTTGCCGCTTTAAGCTGCAAACTGGCACGTGTTTGTCTTGGCGTGTCGATCGGCGCCCGCCTCCTGCCCCGCCGAGGCTAACACTAAATTCTGAGAACATTATATAACGTCGCTGCAGCGCTCACATCTGCACACGGATCTGCCTCCTAATGCAGGCAGAGAGCCACTCTTCAAACTCTCAGACATTACACAGGGGAGTTTGCATCTCGCTCCGGCGACCCGGCGGCGCGCAGGGAATGTAAAGGAAAACACGTTAGTCTAGTTAGAAGTGACAGACTCAAACAGCTGCGGCGGCTTTGATGCAGAGGAGTCAGGCGGTTTCTGTACGCCGCTTTGCGGTGTTAATATAGGTTAATACGACACGGGAACATAAAGGTATACAGCCGAGAATAAACGTGACAGCTCGAGAGGAGGAACGCTGACGCTCGTGTCCAAACGTGGCCCGACAAGAGGAGCGCCGCTGACAGGGGCACCAACGCACATGTATACACACCGGGCTACACGTATACACACACACATCAATATATATGAACACACACACAGAATCCGAGCTAGTGTAATTCTCTGTTCCTGTGACAACACTTTCATTTCAGCACTGACCCAAATAGACCCACATGGCTCGTGTGTGTTGTGTGTGTGTGTGTGTGTGTGTGTGTGTGGATTGTGTGTGTGTGTGTGTGTGTGTGAGAGAGAGATAAGGGTACTCTAGTTGTGAGGTCTGGCAGCTTCAGGGAAGGTTTTATTTTGAGATCTGAGGTAAACAGACTTGACGAGTGTGCTCGATGTAATACAAGTGATGGAAGAGAGTGTGTGTGTGTGTGGTGTTGTGCTGTGTGTGTGTGTGGTCGTGTGTGTTGTGTGTGTGTGTGTGTGTGTGTGTGTGTGTGTGTGTGCACGTGCATAAGTTAAAGGAGCGCTGCACCCCAGTTTCCCAGCCATGCAGTTTCCCGTGAACGCTGAACAATCCTCCTATCACAATTGTTTCAAAAGTTTTGACCCTGCGGATTTCGGTTCATTGCTGATTTGAATTGGATCTGTATTCAGGTGAGAGAGGTCACACACACACACACACACTGTAAACACACAGCAGATGGTTAGTGCGACTGTGCTGAGCCGGCTCCCTGAATATAGCACAGAGGTTTGAATGCAGTCTTTGTGCGCAGAAGACCTCAATAGCCTCGATGCAATTGTGTAACGGACCTCCTTTCACAGAGATGGAGGCAGAACGAGAGGAGGGAGGGGGAGGAAAGTAGCGCAGGGGTGAAAAGTGTAGGATGAAGAGAGGAGACGCAGAGACTTGATGAGGAAAAGGAAAGCAGGAAAAACGGGATAAAACCAAAGGGAGAAGACGGCGAGGGTGAGAGTGGGGCCAGAAGTATGTGGACACCAGGATGTGTGACCACTTCAGATGAAGTGTATCTCCTCATTCACATCGTAACACAGACACCCTGTAACCATCCATCTCTCTTTCATGGTGATGATGATGATGAGGGATCACTCCACACACACACGCCCAAACACATCTGTGCGGTTATTGTGGAGACGCTACATGAACCCCGTGATGCGGCTGAATTTATTATGAATCATTTAAAGCACCGAGGTAAAGTCACCTCGATGAGGGAACGTCCACCAGTCCCTTTGACCGTTGTCCATCCCCGACCTCACCGTCCGTCGACACAACGAAACGTTTCACCCGCAGCGCTCCGTGAACCAGCCCGCACTTCTGCAGCGCTGAGCAGAAACGCCGCGCGGGATAATGGAAGTCCTCGTCGCAGCTGACGTCAGTAGGCGTCCTCGGTGGCCGCAGAGCTCCGAGGCCGGGCCAGTGTCCACGTTTTTGTGCCGTCAGTGAAATTGTGCACCACTTGTTGAACATCAGACTAAAGCCACCACGCTCCGCGCACGTAGGGAGATCCCAGACGAGCTTTTGGAAGAAGCTTGTATCTTCTGACTGATTCTTTCAGGCTCTGCCCACGGCGGGGTGCGTTTGTGGGGATGGGAATATAGATCAGCAGTAAACAGTCAGCGCCCCACTTCGATCCACCTGTCGGTGTCCCTCGTCCCTTTTTACCACTTGTGTGCCAGACTTGACGGTACTTGAACTCCTCCACTTGAAGCAGCTGCTCCAGCCGAGAGCAGGCAGCCCTCTCCGTTCACGTATCTGACTGAAAGTGGCTGACTGACTGTCAGAGCAGCCAAAACCACAGCAGCGGCACACTTAACAAAAAAAAAAAAGGATTACAAGAAAAACATAATAAATGTGAGAGGTCTTTACCCTCGAGACTCACACACAATAGTATGGAGGAGCCTAGCTTTCACTGGAACTGATGGGCTTAGTCTGAACCTTGGAAAATAGCCCAAGGCCAAGATTCAGTTGGATAAAAAAGTGTGTCCTCATACTTTTGGGCATTCTTTTATTCTGAGAAATAAAAGAATCAGCCGTGTAGAACCGACTGAAAGGTGGCTCAGAGTGTTTTAGCTGTAAAATTAACAGGAATTCGTCGCGCCTCCAACGGTGTTGTGTAGCATTTTAGCATCCAAATAATTAACACGTTGACTCTGAATCACAGCTGTCACAATCAGCATTTCCCCAGACGTCGCAGCTGCAGGAAACACTTCGAGCAAAGTTTGTGGAAGTAAAGCAGCTCGTGAGGTTTCCGTTAAAACGTTCCTCCTCTGTGCAGATCTACCGCATCATTTTTAAAAGTCTGTTATGACTGAGTTACGATGACCCTGTGAAGGCCAAACGCAGAATAAAAAGTCTTTTCCTGACAAATAAATCCCGGGTATGCCCAGACTCGTCTGAGCTCCGGGCTGTGGGCTTAACGGGCACGTTAGCTGCACATCAGAAATGTGCATTAAAAACATTTTTCGGACTCACGTATTCTTATTGCTGCCGTTCACACAGACCTGCCACTGTCACAGGACGCTGTTTATTATTTTAGCTCAAGCTTGACTTTTTTTCTTTCAGATATTTTAGATCTGAATAAACAGATCTGGCCAATCAGACGACTGCGTTTGGAAAGTGTGCTCGTAGCTCAAAAAAAGCAGCAGTACTGAAAATGCAAAAACTTACAAAGAAACTTTAAAATCGTGTTTTCCCTCAGACGCAGCGCTTTACACACCATGAAATCCTCCCTGCTGCTGAGATTTGGATGAACCAGAATCTGTTTCTTCCTTTTCTCGTGTAGCAACAGCTCGTCATTGCAGGAAAGATCCACCACGCGCTCGGTGTGGAATGCCCTTCAGTTGGCATCAAGTTATAAAATGCTTTCAGCAAGAATAGAAACCCGCTGAAATAAAAGTACATTCAAGTATTTTCACTCAGCAGCTGATGAAAACAGAAGCAGATGTGTTCCCTGAGGTTACCTTCAGCCCACACCTCGGGCTTTTCCTGTACCTGAAGTATTTTGGTGTTCCATATTCTTATCCTGGGACTGTTTAGCCGTTCACATTTTAAACTAATCCTCCTTTCTCCCACTCTGGGTCTTAGTGCAAACAAACATTTATCCTGTCTCAAACCAGCAGCTTTAGCTCCACCCAGTTCCAAGACAACTGTTTTCTGATTGGCTGCCCCTCAAACAGAACATTTGAACAGCAGGTGGGTGGAGCTTCTTTGTTAATAGCATCCATATAAGCCCATTCCTTCTAAAGTCATAAAGATCCAGGAGTGTTGAAACGTGTACAAACTTCCAGTCAGACCCAAAGTCTTGAACCTGTTTTTACAAGCGTCCTTTAAATGTTCGTGACTCATTTGACACAAAATTCAAACGGTTTCAAAAAGAGTGGTTGACGAGCTTCACGGTGGTGGAGTTAGCACGTGTGCTTCATGTTACCGTCACTCCTCAGGCCCGCCGGCCCGCTTGGTGCTTTGGTGATGGTGCGCCTGACACGGAGCTGGATTGGACATCAGTGGCAGCTGGTCACTGTGTCCAGGTCAGTGGTGTGTGGACTGTAAAAAGCTGGATTAGTGCACTTTTTATTTTAAATGCTTCCCCGAGAC
>NW_024582949.1:219986-230246 GCF_018398535.1 Haplochromis burtoni
CTCTGTGCACACACTGTAATGTTTTGTGTGGCTCCTCGTTTCCCCCCGGCCTCTCGGCAGAGAAGGAGAGCACAAACTCACAGAGACACAGAGCCACAATAGCCTCACTAATGGGAAACCCACCAGGTTGAAATAAAGCAGAATTATCCTTTAAGCCCTATTTTGGACGGGATTAACCTTCCGGGGAGGTGGATGTGGCTCCTGGGCACTGATCCGGATGGGATTTTAAACTTCTCAAAATTACATGATCTTGTTTGTACAAGATAATCAGCAGGACGATCCGAGGGAGGAAGAAAGGAAACATCATTAAATCAGCTTAGATGTGTCAAAAAGACTCGTCAGGACCTGCCTGTGAGGAGTAACGAGTGTTTCCTTTAGTGTCACAGCGATGCAGTCAGGGTTCCCTGTGCCTTACAGGCGGGAGGCAATGATTGACATTAGAATACTAACACAGTTATCAGAGTTTGGACTTGGAGCCACATGTATAAACACCAATAAATAATGGTGTGTTTATTTATTTATTGGCAATGATGTGACGTCTGCTCACTCAGGTAAGCTCACGTTAACCAGCAGAAAGCCAGTGAAGCTCCTCCAGCCTGCAGGTATCCTTGGCAACATGCCGAACCCCGGGTTTGCCCCGATGCATCCAAAGGAGTGCGAGTGTGTGAACGTCAGGCTACAAGTGCTTCGGCCGTTGTCCTGTATGAGTACCAGTCCACTTCCTGAAGCCTGGGTGGGATCCACTGTAGGTCAGGACCAGCCGTGAGCATTCATGCTAACTTAGCTTCAGATTTATTTCCCCTTTTTGTGTGTTTACAGTTTTTATATGGACACATTTGCCCTGCTGACCCATGTATGGCAGTCATGTGTCCACTCCATGTTAACTTGTCAAGGTAACCTGAATAAGGTCAGTGACCCCAACTGCCTGTTGCTAGGGCAGGGGTCGGCAACCTGCGGCAGTTATTCTCCACCGTGAACGATGTTACAACAAACACGCTCACGCCTCACAGACGACAGCTTACAGTCCTGTAGAGATGAAAGTGACTTCGTACAGCCCCGACCTGCAGACGCTGTGTGCAGAGGTTCAGGAGCAGAAGTCCCGTTGTAAACATATCACAGCAGACCCGACGATGTTTGCATGAACAGGCTTTACAGCATCTCTTTATCGACCACTTTTCACACACGGTTGCTGCACGCACACAGCCGGCTGTAGCTTTGCAGCTCACAGCCCGACACACACCAACAACAGCATAGATGTATTTGCGGCTCACAGTGTTTTCTTTTGCTCCAAACGGCTCGTTGGGTGTTAAAGGTTGCTGACCCCTGACCTGGGGTAACCTCTGTAAACCCCTCAGCTGGTTTCACCGGGTGAAACTGCTCTTTGCTTTGGTCGCTGACGATGTCGACTTGTCTGCAGATGTTTCACAGCTGCTCTCTGAGCTGCAGTGAAGCCGTAAAAGGTTCGACACGACCTGGAAGCATAGAAAGTTCCCCTTCAAAATAAAAGGTTTGAATCTGCTACCCATGAAAATAACAAATGCTCCATCTTAGGCACTGAATTCATTACCCAGTATGTGATATCATCCTCCATCATCATCAGGGTGATTTTTTTATTCTTATGCTTTTATTTCTTTAAGATAAACTGTGAAAAATAAAAGATGGAGGAAAATTATACAAATTATTACTCATATATGCAAAATCATTATTTAATTAATTTCTAATTTGTCAACAAACACTGCAGTTAAAAGGAGAAAAATGTGAATTTTCTGGCATTTATTTCAGGTTCAGCCGTCACAGAGAATATGAAAATGGATGAAACGCTTTCTCAGCTCAAACTTTAAACTGGGCTGACTCTTATTTTCATATTTCTCTGCACAAAACATTTATGTTTGATCGTTCTAACCAGCTGGATATTTTTAATGGCACAAAGGAGGAGAACGGCCCTGCCACACCTGAGCGAAGGAGGCGAAAGGCTTCGGTTTGCAACGTGGAAACGGTGAAAATTGAAAGCAAGCTGTGTGAGGGAGCCATGCTGCAGTTTAATCACTTCAATTGCAGCTTTTAAAGGAAACTGGAAGCAGAGAAAATAGTGCCTCATTTTCTGTTTTGGTGACGTTTGGGAGCCAGAAAAACAGGCGGAGAGCCGAAATGAAAGGCTGGAGAATGAGGGCAGGGTGAGGCAGAGATCAGGTTATAAGGAGTGAGGAGGGCGTAAAAGAGCGAGGCGGGGGGAGAGAGTGTAGACAGAGGATGGAGAGAACAAAACCGAGCAGAGGGAGAAGCGACGAAGCGAGACGAGTGACGAAAAGAATACTAATAGATGAGAGACACACAAACACTCCTCCGCTGGAGTTTGTCTGAGGTCTTTACAGAGGGACTCTCTATAAACGAGTGTGTGTGAATGCAAACAGAACGTGTGACAGGTGATCATCATCATCCTCCTCCTCGTGCTCACAGCGTCCTCGACTGCATCAATTAGACAAAGGCGGTAATGCGGTGGCGGTAATGCGGTGGCGTTTGAGCGGCGGTGACGGGTCCTACACTTTGTGAATTTCGATGAGTGAAATACAGCCGACACGTTTCTGTGCGGTCGCACTTCTGCCAACACGCTAAACACTTAAAGGTGTGTTTGGAAACTTTCTGTTGGGTCTGTGTTTCCACAAGCCCCGCTAGGTTAGAAACGTATTCCCGCTAACGACAAAAACAAGGCGAACATCAAGGGAGGCCTCGACGGTGTCTCAGCGAGCACTCTGAATCCTACCGCAGACTGACCCCGACGACGGCCTCCGCTTGCTGCCTTTTATTGGGAAAACAGTTCACACAAAACACATCACAGCAAAAGCACCTCCCACCGTAAAACCCCCAATGGTTCTAAGACAAGGCACTGTGTGTGTGTGTGTGTCTGTAAGCATGACTTCCTGCTCACCAAAAGGGTCATAAAAGCAGGAAGCAACACCACAAGAAACAGATCTGTCAGATAGGCTGTATCTGCAATAAAACCTCCCCCAGCACCGAGTGGCTGCAGAGGTGCTCAGGATCAAAGGAATGTCTTGATCCTATAGATTGAACTCAGAAATTTAAGAAACACAATGACACATTCAACAATTGGACTTAACATTTCTCCGTGTGTTTATTGGCTTTCTGAACAGAAACGTAATAATGAGAGCTTCACTGACTGTTTGAAGTACTGTGCAGTTATCTCAGTGCAAGTGAAAGCACAGGTGTGACGTGTGCGCTCGCTGCCCAGAGCCTCGCTGCATCAACAGTGAGCAGCGGTCGCTAACGTTAGCTTCAGCAGGGCGTTGGTCCAGATTGATTTTCACAGTCAAACTCCACCCTGAGCTCTTTCCTCTGGTTGCTGATGGCAGCTCAAAGATGTCTCGCATAATTCAAAAAACGCCTGCCAGGTCTCTGGGTTTGAGCAGCGCTCTCACCAACTTCACCGAGCACAAAACCTAAAAGATGAAGCTCAGATTTCACGCTAGCGAGAGCCAACCACCTCCAGGAACCACTCGTTGTGGGGTCTTCACACTTTTCTCAGCTGATGGTTGCTGACTCGTCTCCCCAACCTTTGATTGGTCCAAACCCTCAGAGCACATCTGGAAACTCTGTGATCAGCTGTTACAAACTAACTGTCCTCAGATTCATGGAGCGCAGATGTAACTACGTGTGTCTCACTTCCTAAATCAGATCTGATTGGCTGTTCGGTGGGGCTATGTTGTCTGATCAGCTGATCAAGGATATCAGCTCGTTTACATATTTTCTAAAGAAATTATTATCAGTAAATCATGTAATGGCACAAAGCAGAGATGTTCACTGTTTAAACAGTCATGCAGTAATGGGTAATATATGTAGGTGTCCAGAGCCTGAAGGGTGGATGCAGCTGCTGCGGTGTCACTCATTGGTTAAACAACTCCGAGCATTTTCCTGTTGTCACGTCGGTGTTTTGAACTCAGACTGTGAAATCACAGAGAAACACGAACAGCTGGTGACTCTCAGCGCTTCCAGAGGTCAGGGCCAGAGGTCCTTCTGTAGCTGCAGGTATCGCCCCCTGATGGTCATCAGAGAGAGTGCAGCTCCACGTAGGCTTCGCTTCCCGACCCTGAAGCTAATGTCTATCTTTTCTACTGTGGATGGTTAAAGTCCGTGTGGGAAGCACTGCGTATATACAGAAATGTGTTCATAAATAATAAATACCGGCTGAGCTCAGTGAGCGATGCAGGTCTGTGTTACAGTCTGAGTGAAGCAGTCTCAGTCGGCCTCACAGGTCACAGAATATTTTATTAATTCGCAGATGCAGGAATGATCGAAGAGGAGCTTCAGGGATTATTAAACATACGCAGACCTCATTATTTGAGATTATGGACGTGTTTAATAGGAGCAGCCATCACTGGAGCATGACAGGAAGTGAGGAAAAGCAGTTTCCCTTTGATCTCCTGCTGAATCCAGATGTTGGCTCCTCCCACATATATTTCCAGGTTGATCCTTTGTCTTCCCTGCTTCAGCAGCTGTCCGGCAGAGGTCACGCTGCGTTCACCGGGTTAGTGAATCAACCAGTCGGTGTTGGAGGTGTCAGTCGGGCCGACTCCCTGAGATGGAAGCATTTCTATTTAAAGCCACCGTGCAGAAGCGGCATATGTGGGGTCACCTGAGGACGCTCAGAGGCGTTTTTTCCTCAGTGGAGGCTCAGAGTGTGTTTGTGCGCTCATGCGTGCCCCCACCCCCCCGCCTGCATCCGTGCATACGTGTTGGCCGGCGTGTGTTTAGGTTTCCCGACGCACTGACCTGAAACTGGGAGTTGGTGAGCGAATGGTTTTAAAGCCGTGAACAAACAGGAGCGAGAGTATATAAGGTCTCTCCTGACCAGGTGACTCGCCCGCCGAGGAGTGTATTTATGTTTTCTTTTCTTTTTTTATTAAATGGAGGTCATATAGCCTCGGCGAGCGCACACGTGCCGAGCTGGAGTGTGTTTGTTCGCTCAAACGTGAGAGCGTCAGAGAACATGAGGCGGTGTGTACATTCAGCCGGCTGCCTGGTATCCTGGGAAGACCCGTCACACAGGCCGGCTTTCCGCCACATCACACACACACACACACACACACGCACATCACACAATAACACACACACACACACACACACTACCCTCAATTTTACCCCACATCAACCCAGCCTTCATCCTCCTTAAAGTTCTGATTCCCATCATGAGGAGCAGCTTTCTGTTTACAGCGGGACTCTGGAAGCAGATTTATCTCACACACACACATACACACACACACACACACATACCCACACACACACACAGCCATCCACAAACACACACACACACACACACACAGCTACATCTCCTGCGTTTCTGCAGTCACACATGTCCTCGGTTTGACCTCTATCTGACCTCGCTGCAGCTGAAAGTTTCTCAAAATCGTGCAACAGAAAAAGTCGGCTTCAGTAACGGCGCTGATCTTAAATTCACAGACATAAAAACAGAAGAAGAGAAAAACAGAATAACTGTTTCATATCCAGGTCACACGTGTCGTAGTTTGAATGCTTACATTAGACGTTTTGTGACATCAGCAAAAGCTTCATTCACATGTTAAATCAGTTGACGCCACCATACTGTCGTTTAATTAAGGTTGAATTCTCGGAGCGTGGCTGCGTTCAGACTATGAGACGCACATCAGCCTTCGTCTACACTGATTTCGTGGAAGCGTCTCTCGACTGTGGTTCTGTCATAGGAATGAACCAGGACAACAGAGTGTGAGGGAGGCTCACACCTGACCTGCTCCATCTGGTTAAAAGGAGCTTGGTTCGCTTTGCTTCTTGGTGCAGTTTGTTTGTGCAGCAGCCAATAGGAAGCATCGGGGTCAGACTTGGAAACACCTCGACGTGGGGGCGACTTTTTTGTCTTCAGGTTTGAGATAAAAATCTGTCTGAGAGCACAAGACGTTCAGGGTTTGTTCTGGTCTCATAAATAACTGCACCGAGTGACTCCGGTGAACAGATGATGTATTAAAAAGTAAAACTGCAGCAGAAAACAGTCGACTTCGTGCTTGCAGGCGCAAATATAATAATATTGGGTTTTTGTTGTGTGTTAGTTCTGCCAATGCCATGCACAGAAAGCGATGCTTGGGAGGGGCTCGATGTTTTTATTATGTGCTTCCAGAAGACAAAGAGACAGCAGATTAGGCAGCTAACATGGAACTGCAATTAAGCACTGCACATTCATAAACACAAGCTGACAAATACAGAAGTGAAATGAACCAATAAACTTCAATTATCTCTGGTGGGCCTGACAGCAAGCGAATAACCAACTCGTCCGGTTTTAGGAGACTCGGTGAGTGAGGAGGCCAGAATATGACGTCTGTCTCGTGTTTCTGACCTTTCACATAATTTTGTGTAATTTGAAGCAGAATTTGGCAAAGTGCTGTTTGTCTGTTTCCGAGAGTTCATCGGGTTTCACCAGTTTTGTGCGTCAGCGATGCTTTTGGGAGCAAATATGCTTGTTTATGCAGTGCTGCCCTTGGGTTGCAGAGTAAGTGGAAATGTGATTTATGAAATCATATTTTAGGTTGTTTTAGGTGTTTGTTTTTTTTCTATACCACCAATTCACAACAGACTTATCTCGTATTACCCCACAGTGATACAGAGAAAACCCACAACAATCAGACGACCCCCTATGGCCAACCACTTGGCAACAGTAGGAAGAAAAAGCTCCCTTTTAAAAGGAAGAAACCCTGGGCTGAACCAGGCTCAGGGAGAGGCAGCTAAACTGACTGCTAACAAATAGCTTAAAAGCTGAACTCTGGATCCAGCTGCTGCTTAAACACTTAAACCCAGAAACTGCCCATCTGTCCATCTTCTTCTGCGGATCCAGTCCAAGGTCGCGGGTGGTTGGAGCCTATCCCAGCTGTCACAGATCGAGACGTGGGGTTACATCCTGGACAGGTGGCCAATCAGTCACAGGGCAACCTGAAGCTGATGATCCAACCACCCAGCCATGCAGTCCTCAGAGGACACTTCCACCACCTCTGACTGAGGTAATGTTGGAGACTCTGACTGCTATTTGCTGTGTCGTGTTCGGTTTATGATGCTTCCTGATGCAAAATGTAATCTATTCATCACAAGCAAGACAGAGCCAGGAGACCCATCGTCATGCTTAAACACCTCAACTGCCTCCTTTCGATGTGGAGGAGTAGCGGGTCTACTCTGAGACCCTCTCGAATGACTGAACTCCTCACCCTCTCTCTAAGGGACAGGTCAGCCAGCCTTCGGATAAAGCTCATTTCTGTTGCTTGTATTTGCATTCTCGTTCTTTCAGTCGCTATCAAAACATGCGCCATACTATAGATGAGGGTAGGAACATAGATTGACCAGTAAATCGATAGCTTCATGTATTTGCTCAGCTCTGTCTTCACCACGATGGACTGCAGACACCGTCGCAATCTGTCTGTGAATCTCTCGCTGCCCTCTCTCGTGAATAAGACCCAGAGATACTACCTTTCTCCACTTGGGGCGGAAGCTCATCACTGACCCAGAGTTAACATTCTGGCTGAGGACCACGGCCTCAGAACCACTTCAGCATGAGCTGGAGGGCACCACCTGATGATGCAGAGCAACATCAGTCCTGGCGAAATCCACCACCCTCCAGGAAAAAGTCCAACTTATCGCAACAGGCGTCCAGGACTGTTGTTACAGGCCAAAACCTCCATGAAAAATCCAAACTGAGTCCTTTCACACTGCAAAACCATCCAGTCGGACAGACTGGACCATTGTCCTAGCCCGTTCTGGCCAAAGTCGCACCTACTGTGATTGAGTATTGACTATTGATTTATTGATTAGCATTCAAATGTCTCAGTGAGTACAGAATAAAGATCTACCACAAAGCAAGAAAGCACGAGACAAGGCTAATCAAAAGGTATTAGCTGAAGCATGTGCTTATTACGCCAACCCTTTTAACAAAAGATCTTTTAGCATGCAGCTCATGCTAATTATTATTCACCCACGGATTCACTTTTGGAGTGGCCTCTGGTGGACATCGGAGACACTGCAGTTTCTGGCTTCATTCTTCAGGCTCTTGCTGGGAAAAGACGTATATAAGTACACATAATTTATACATGCAGCCCCAGCGTTGTGTGTTCTGCTAATTATGCGTGGTTTGGTTTCGTCTTGAACATTTTCTGTGAGCTTAGAGTTCCTCGGTGTAACCAGAATAAATCAGCGCTTCAGGTCGGTCTCAGAGGGTCAGCGTGCATTACACATGAAGCCGGCTGACTCTTGATTTGGGTTTAGACAGTTTTAATACCAGCGTGCAGTAAAGTAAATGCAGTTCAGTCTTGAGCTCAATTCAAACAAAGAATCAGTGAGTGCTGGATATTTGTCTCTCCCTGTAAGCATTCACCGAAGGCCAGACTTCAGCCTGTCAGGGGTCTTCTGAGGACACGGCGGTCCAGCCAAGCAATCTGTCAGAGCTGAGGCATCCGGGACAGGCGGCCATCAGTTAATTCAAGGCGGGGGAGGGGAGGGCGGTTCTTGGGTCTGGACAGACGGTGAGAGAGGCGAGCGAGCGGACGGAGAAGATGCGTGAGTACTCATAGTTAGGAAGGGGAGTTGATTGACTCTGAGAACAGAGCCAGGGAAGCGCGGTGGGCTGGAGGGACTATATTTCACTGCGGCGGGATACACACTGTTTCCTCTGCTTTGATGAGTGAAAGGTGTTTTTGTTTTGTTTTTTCAAAAAAGTTCTCAGATTTTTAAAGGTCAGCACAACGGCGGCGTTTTAACCCGATTTCAGCCGTTTTTCATTCATTCAAAGTTGGAGGAGACATATAAACCACTGACAGTGCTCACTAATCCCACCAAACCCAGACGTGTGTCATGGATGTGAACCTACAGTGAAGAAAAGGTGTCAATATCCATGCATGTCCTTCATGTTTAAATGCAGGTTTGGAGGGTTATGACCCCAAAACCAGACCCCACAATCTGATCCGCAGACGGAGAACAGAGGTCCAGCTTATCTGTTTCGTGTTTGTTTCATACAAAAAACATTTGGTAACTAATGTGGTTATGAAGCGGCTGTGATCAGATGCAGACTGGTGTTACCAGAAGCCTGTTTTTAAAGAAATGAACAACACCACTTTTGTTTATCTGCATCTAAATGGTGTCTGCGCGGTGTCTGGACTGTCGCAGCCGTCGCCTCTCTGCTCGTCTCTGTCAGCGTCATAAACCTGAAATGCGATCACGTCTGCATCAGTTAGATGGAAGAAGAAAAGGACCCTGAAGCAACAGGTCAGGTGTGCAGTTTGTTTTTCTTTGATGTTTTAAAGGTTTCACAGGTTTTTGTTCTGTTGGAAAAAAAAAAAACCCTTAACATAAACTTCTAAGAAGTTCACTGCAGCTGTCCACACGTCTCCATTGGCACAACTTCAACTGTCAATTCCTAAAAAACCAAACAATATGTAGACACATGAGCACAGGAAGTAGGAAGAAAGGTCCAGTAAGGCAGGAAGTCTAAAACCTGACTCAGACTTCAGCCAAGAGAATCTGAGATGTTTGAGTCTGAATCCCACCTGAATCAGAATCAGCTGATTATCCTTTAAAATAACTGCTATATTTAACAAAGCCTGCTATAAACACTTTCAGAGTTACTGACAGGGTTTATTTAGGCCCTCGAAGAACATCTGGGTGGGTCGAAATTCGGTGTTTTGTTTCTAATTCCAGCTTTTTGTTTTTGTTAATTGTCCCTTGGGGATAAATAAAGTTTTCTGATTCTGATTTTTTGAGTCGTCAGAAGTTTGTGAATCCAGGAGATCCAAAGGAAATCCTCAGGGCTGAAAAGCCTGCGACCAAACCGAGGTTACAGCCTCTCCGAGGGTCAGCATCTAAAGTTTCTGCTCAGCACGGTTTGTCTCTCTAACCTGCTTCAAGCCTCAGACGCATCATAGTCTGCATGAACCGCATTTCTAAGGATCGTATCTTACTGTTAGCTTGTTCTCTTTGTGACTGTTTGGCCAACTTGAATCACCCATGAACCACCAGCAGTGGGTGGAGCCTAGTTAATCAAGCCTTTACCGGGCTCCACCCCCCCAGCGGCCCTGAGCCAGATGTGCAGTTAAGAAAACGAATGTGACCGGACCTGTTTGTCTGCGTCTTTTTTCACCAGCTCTAACATGGAAGATAGGATCGATGTTTGCCGGGTCTGAACATAATCATCAGAGAGAATGGACTTGTTTGCTTCTAGGGGCTACTTATAGTCCTTATCAATAT
>NW_024582949.1:232028-235850 GCF_018398535.1 Haplochromis burtoni
TTGCGTGCAGCCAGTCAGCAGCCAGGCGTGCGGATATGTAGGGCGATGCAGCGAGCAGGCAGCGACCGCGGGCACAAGCCGCGATGGGAGGGGTCTGTGGAGGGGTATAGGAAGAGCGATGGAGAGAGCGACGGGGTAAAGCGAAGAGAGATGTCCTCAGAATGACCCACATCAGCACCAGACAGCTTCACCCCCTCCCCCTCTCTCTTACTCTATATCTCCTCATGCTCGCTCGCTCTTTGCTGCGTAATCGGCTGAAAAAAGAAAGCGAGGGGAAAAAAAGCAGAGGAACACGAGCGGGACGCCTGCACTCTAAAAACGCTCTCATGAAGGGTTCAGTAAGGGACCCGAGGGTTCCCCAACTCTGATGAATACAGGAAGTGTTTTTGTGATCTGCAACTTCATTAAACCCAAACCTCTGACCAAAACAGCCTTTCTGACGCCGTCACATGACTTCATGCTAACATGAGCTGAGTCTCACTGAAACGGTAACCATCCTCACACCGGCACACGAAGCTGTCGGGAGTGCCACGTCAGGGGCGTTTTCCACTCGCCGTTTCCTGTCAGAGGTTTCCCCGTAACCACGGAGCCGCAGTGACGTCACCTGCTCACACCTGCACTTTGGCCCTTTTGGTCCGACCGCACTCCGAGGCACACTGCATCCTCATTGGCTGACGACTTCTGACTGACAGAGTGCTCACCAATAAGCAGCCGTTGGTTTCTGACTTTCACCATAAAATAAACGCGGGGATTTATCCTCCGGAGAGCCGAGGAACAAACGTTAGTTTAACTCGTGTCGTGGTTCGTGTCCAGAGGACGTGACCGAGCAGGCTGAGGACACCGAGACTCTGTCAAACATGACAGCAAACATGTTTGGTGTAACATGTTCCAAAGTAACACATTACTGTAATCACATTACATTTTTCAGTAATACAGTAATGTAATGAGTCACAAAGCTCTTCAGCTATCTGCACACCGAGTCTCTTTCTGCATGCGCACTTCTGCTCCGATCAGCTGATGAGAGAGCCGTCATCCACACATGGACAAAACTTGGAACGTCGCCCAATGAATGGCCGGCCTTCCAAAATGACTACAAGAGCACGTGACACGAACATCAGGACAACTGAGCGATTGCAACGCAGCAGAGGCTTAGAGATAAAGTCACCTCGAGGTTCATACAAGGTGAGCAAGCACTTGGCAACAGTAGGAAGGAAAAACTCCCTTTTAACAGGAAGAAACCTCCAGCTGTGACTAGTTGGGGTTATACACGTACAGAGGTGTATAAACACATAGTGAGAGAAGAAGAAACACCCAGTGCATCATGGGAATCCCCGGCAGCCTACGTCTATTGCAGCATAACTAAGGGAGGATTCGGGGTCACCTGGTCAAGCCCTAACTATATGCTTTAGCAAAACGGAAAGTTTGAACGCAAAAGTACTGAGTAAAAGTAACAAATTACTTTCTCTAGCAACTCACTCGGTAGATGATGCATTACTTTTGATAAAAGTACTAGTAGTAATAGATTACTTTCTTTGTACTAATGACCCCAGTAGCAGTGACACCCATGATTGTGCCTGACACGTGTGTGCGTCTCCGTTAGTGTTGCACTCATTGGTGGGAGTTGTGTGTTTGCAGCAGTGCAAACAGGAGCTGTTCATAATGAATTCAGCTAACTTTTAATGCCTGCTTGGCTTCCTCTGCGGAGGCTGCCAGCCTCAGAAAGCCTCGGCTCTAAAAGGGCCCTGCACGCTCTGCTGTGCTTCTACGTGCTCGTGTGTGAAGCTAACGCGGTGGGAAGCAGGACCGGTGTTTTTCAGAGTGTGCTCCAGAGACTGAGCGTGTGAGCGGAGCATTAAACGGGAGGTTTAGCCCCGTCGGCGGCGCTATAGATTCAAACACGTGCGTGGAAGTAGGTCAGTAGTGAAAGGGTTCTCGGCTGTCCTCGCACGGCCTCTGCTCGGCCCGTCACACCACTCGCGTCGACTCCAATTTTCTCTTCCTCGCCCCTCCTCCTCCCACTGCCCCCTTCCTCCTCCCCCTTCATCCCTTTCTCTCTGCCCCGATTAGGAGGGGAGCAGGTCCCACCCCTGGTTCAGACGGGTCTCCTGTAGGTTAACTCTTCCCGCTCCGAGTGAACTTTTATCTCTCTGCAAGGTTCCTCCTCGGCGGTCGGCTCGTGTTTTCACCGAGGCCTCTGCCAGACCATGTGCGGCGTGTAACTGGTGTTTTTGAGGGAGACCCGACGCCACAAAATGGGGCCAAGCTCGGCGCTGTGAAGGCAGGACATGAATCAGCCTTTTCTCCCCGAAGCTCGAGTTAAAAACAGAGGCCAAAAAAATCTGGGAAATTAAGGAGAGAGGGAAACGGAGCCAGTGAACTTCCAGGAAGGCTGGATAAAACCCAGATCTGTGAACAAATGGTGTATTACCCAACCCGGCCAGCTTTACATGATTTACAGTAGAGGTTAGAGAGGGGCGGGTGGCTGAGCTCACACCGCCATCTGCTGGAAAGCAGCGGCAGCGCGAGGACAAGCCCCCCTTTAACCACACAGACGAGCCAAAATGCCCCATCATGGCTCCCAAAACTGTGGCACAAATTCACACCGAATCCGGACCGAGTGTAAGCAAAGATGTTTTCTGAAAGGCGCTGAAACGCCGAGCGATGAGGGCTAAAGCGAAGATGTAGAGGAGAATACAGTGGTTTGAATATCTGGAGGAGAACAGCGTGTTCCCAGGACTGGTTCGGCTGGTTTCTATGGTGCTGATGGTTTCTATGGTGGCGGTGTTTTTGGTGGCGGCGCTGAATACCTCGAATAATTGAGGCGGTTCAGCGAGGAGGGAAAACAGCGCCGCAAGTTAAAGAAGGAACAATCAGAGAACGCTGGAAATGAATCTTTTTAGACGCAGACAGACACAGATATCGTAAAGCTCAAAGTGAACATACACGTGTGCTCGCAACGGTCACTTAACCGACTGTCAACACAGATATCTAATCAGCCAATCACATGACACCAACTCATTTACTGGGATTAGAGTGTACAATATCCAGTAAGCGTCATATCTGTCTTATCGAGGTCAGAGGAGACAACCGAGGCCTGCACAAGAGCATCTCTCCGTGCACCACGTGTCCAATATGGAGGCGGATGAGCTACAGCAGCAGACAACCACACCGGCGACGCTCCTGTCGGCTCAGAGCAGGAAACTGAGGCTACAGCTCATACAGACTCAACAAAACTGGACACAGACCACCAGGAAACACTGCCCGGCTGCTTCCAAAAGGACAACACACCACGTCATAAAGCTCCAGTCATCTCCATCTGGTAACACTGGGAATCACCAAAAACCCACCGGTGGCCACCAGCACACTTCAGCCTGTGTCAGTTTGATCTGTCCGAACCTCACGAACATTAAAAAGGCCCAGTTTGGAGGAGCGTCTGTAACGCTGGAGCGCACGGCATCAAGAATCAGCTTCAGACCACAGCAGCTACAAGGACCAGGAAAGCTGCTGCATCATGTGACTCCACAGTAGTTTATAACAGGTTTTTTTCAGCGAATTGTCAGAAAACTAAAAAAAAAAAAAAATCAGCTGACTCTGAGGAGGGGGTCAGGTGCGACTCACATCCAGGGCCGACGAGCACGTCGTTAATCTGAAACGAACGCCTCGGTGTCGTCCTGCCGAAGTCTCTACATCAGTCACTCTGAGCCGTCACAGCAGCGCCGGTGCCAGTGCGACACCTGCTGGTGGTTTCAGGAATTTAAGAGAAATCCAGCAGCCTCACATGTTACTGCTGATTGCACATCTGCATGTGTTTCCACCAGAGTT
>NW_024582949.1:237238-238232 GCF_018398535.1 Haplochromis burtoni
TTAACTAGTTCACCCGTATTTGAGCTAATAAACGCAGTAATAACTATGTCTTCTTCTGCTGTTCCTCTTTGAAGCGATTCGCTGCCTGTGGTGGCGAACGCCGTCTGAAAGACATAATTATTTTCATGCATACAGTAAAGGAGAAACCTGTCGTCGAGTGTAAATGTCACAATCTTGCCGAGTTTGTAGCTTAACCGACTGAGGTAAAGTTGCCTGTTTCCTGAAGTAGAGCGCACCTGCCTGTGTGTGTTTGCTTTTTGGACGAGGAGACGAGGAGGCGGCGCTCGGGTTCAAATGTTTCTCAACTTCATCGGTTTGTAAAGTTCAGATTTTTTTTTTTTAAAAACTCAGAAAAAATCATCCGAGCAGCGAGTCGGTGTCCGCACAGCGTTAAAGGAAAAATCCACTTCCATCTGAACTTTTAGTTTTTGCTCTGTGACACGTCCGGTGATGTCCCTGTTCTGTCCGAGCGCTGAGCTGGATCACAGCTGTTTACCTGTTACCTCTCCAGTGTGTCCTGGCCACACCTCTGATAGGTGTTCGGGAGTCCGAGCCACCTCGGCTGCCTCCTTTCAGGGCGGTCAGGAGGCGACCGACCTGCGGTCACCACTCGCAGCCCGTCAGCAGGGGTCAGGGAACGCAGAGCATCTGGAAAACTGACAGACAAGCTGTCCCGTTCCTGCAGACAAACTTGGAGCGGCTTCTCACTCCCAGCCCGCTGATTCGCTGATTCGGGACCCAGCTGACCTGCGGCTGAAGACCAACCCAGTGGACCAACCCAGAGGTGGAGGCCATCGCTCAGCCCAGATCTTCCGTCCACTGAAGGGAACAAACCAAGCTCGCACTGCAGCCCTGCAGGGACCGGAGCCGCCCCGCCCCCACCACAGGAGGACGAGCTGGAGCAGCGCTCTGTAACCAGGATCAAACGGGATCGCTCCTCTAGCATCCTGGGATCTATGAGCGAGACCCACCTGAGGCTGAAACCCTCTGGACC
>NW_024582949.1:239608-240787 GCF_018398535.1 Haplochromis burtoni
CGCTGTACACACTGACTGTGCACTGACTACAGGGACCCACAGGAGGGTCGGCGCTGTACACACTGACTGCACTGGATTCAGTTCAAAGCTCAGAAATCAAACAGAAACATGGAAATCTCCTGAACAACCACTGCAAAGTGGAGCAAACATCAAATCTGTGGCACAGCTGCAGTGTTAAAGACCATGTAGTCTGTCTCCTGTTAACGACTATTATATGAATAAAGTTCAGTCTATTTGAAGTCAGGAGGCAAAGCTAGTAGAAGCAGAACTGCAGCACATGTCCCTGCAGAGAGCAGATTCAACCAGTCAGGAGCTGTAATATCAGGCAGCTCCTCCTGTGCTGACAGGCTGTGGTTCTTATCTGTTTCTTATCTGTAGTTGGGTCGACTGAGGACAAAAGGTTTCATGAAACAGAAACTGCTTTTACCTGCTCGTCGACTCACGCGTCTGCAAACTGTGCGGTAATTTTCCGGGTTTTAGTTTCTGCTGAATCTCTGGAAATAAAAAAGGAATAAAGCTGAAAACATTGCTCACCTGTCTGCTCACGTCTGCTCTTCTGCCTGAGGCTGTGATTGGCTGAAACCTTCAGATCCCTCCTGGATCTCTTCATCCTCCTCCTCCTCTTCTGCGTCCTTCTCGTCTTCCTCCACGCAGTCGTCGTCCGATGCCTCCTCTCCTTGTTCTTTCACCTCCATCTCTCCCTCGCTGTTTGCGTGCTCCGCCGTCGCCTCCTCCTCCTCTTCCTCATCCTCTTCCTCCGCCTCCTCATCGCTGAAAAGCTCTGTGCCCTCCTCCGCCCTCCTGGCGGTCTCGGAGAACCAGTCTCTGACCTGCTCGTAGCTCATGCTGGACTTTGCCACCAGCTCGTCCAGGTCCTTCTCGCTCAGGGCTCGGTGCTTGAGGTAGTACTCCTTCAGAAAAGCCTTACCGGACTTCACCTGCAGGACAAAGGAGTCGATGACGATGGTGGAGGTGTTGTCGCTGTTGTTGCTATCGTTGATGCTGATGCCACCGCCGCTGCTCCTTCCTCCTCGGCCGCCGCCGGCCGCGGCTCTGCCAGGCGTGGCCTGCGTCAGCAGCAGGCTGTGGTGGTCCTTGGAGTTCCTCTGGTTGTAGCGCGTGTCGCTGAACCACTTCTTTATCGCTCGCTTGGAGAGTTTGGTGACCTGCATGAGGCGC
>NW_024582949.1:241982-243903 GCF_018398535.1 Haplochromis burtoni
GAGATCTCCGCCTCGGTGGCGAACTGCCGCCGGCTGTAGCTCGCCTTCAGCTCTGCCAGCTGCTCTTTGGACTTCTTCGGCTTGCTTGTGGTCGAGTCCAGACCGAGCGACACGCCGGCCGACGAAGACGACATCTCGGCGTTCGATTCGGACGTAGACGGCTCGGCGGCTTTGGGCTGGCTGCCGGGGACACCCGCGACCGTCAGCGTGATGGGAGAGGCGACGGGGACCGCGCCGCTGTTCCCGGCCACCTGAGTGAGGACGAGGCCCGGCTGACCGACGATCTGACACGTCTGGAAGATGTTCTGCAGGCCGTTCGTGGTGGCGGCGATGTTAGCGGGGATGACGGTGATGGTCTGAGGGATGGTCTGCACTGTGCCGTTAAACTTCTTCCTCCGCGCCTCCTCCACCTGCAGAGAGGAGCAGTAGAAGGTCAAAGGTAAGGTGTGACATCACCGACTTTCTAAAGTTATTAAAGTTGTGGGAGTTATTGTTTAGATGCTGCAGTGAAGATGTTTCTCAGAACTGCTCAAGTTCCTGCCTCAGGCTTCCTCAGAGCCACAGACTTATTCTACATCTACGAAACAACCAGAACGACTTCCTGTCAGGAAACTGAACCACAATCATCATCATCAGCCACAACACAATCTGACCGGGAGTCACGTGATCAGTGAGGCGGTGACGGCCTGTAAAAACCTGTTTTATAAAGCGACCCGACGAGTCTGGCAGCAGTTAATAAACACTCATAACTGCAGTTCTTAAAAACTGGACCACGTTTGTGCTCAAGCACTTTTTTTAATGACCCAGGAAGAAGTTAAAGATGTAGTTTCTACTCACACAGTGTGACACTCAACAGCACAATAATGTTTCCTGATGCTTTTCTCTGAGAGTATTTACTCATATTCTATCGCGATATTTCATTTTCCTATCGTTGCCTAACATTATACCGGTATTACCGTGAACGGTATAATATGGCCCAGCCCTAGCACCAACCTCCTCCGGCGTCCAGCTGACTCCGTGTTTGAGCCTCTGAGCAGAAAACCAGACTTTGATCTGCTCCTCGCTGAACTTGGTCTGTGACGAAAGGCCCACGATCTCCGACACCGAGGGATACGGAAACCTGCGACACAAAAAGCACACACACTGAAACGGCAGCGGGATTACACACCGAGAAACACGTCTGTGTGCTCGTGGAGCAAAGCAGTAACCTCCACCCGTCTGTGCTACCACCCAGCCTCCATCCAGCTGTGACTGATGCAGTAAATGCGGGTGTAGTAACCGGGCGGGTCGGTTTTCATATCATCAGGTGCACAGAGAAGTGCAGTAAAATAAGATAAAGCATGAGCGACAGCTGGCCTTTCAAAATAAGAGCGAGCCAACTGTCTGACAGTGATTAAGTATACAAAAAGCTAAAATCAGTGGGCGGTTCCATGTGTGCAGCGCCCCTCAGGTGTACCTCAGGTGTGCTTACCTGTTGTAGGCGCTGACCAGCAGGACGTTGTTGTCCATGGCTGCGTTGTAGGTGGGGATGCTGCTGATGGGGATGAGGAGCTGCGTCTGCGTGCTGTTCTGCTGGCTCTGCAGGGCTGACAGAACCTGCGCCAGCGTCCCCGGAGGCAGCACGCCGCCACCAGCGGGGGAGGCCCCGCCTTTGATCTGCAGCACGTTGGGGCTGTTCACCACGATGCTCTGCGGCACGGCCTGGACCTGCAGCGGCGCGGTGACGGGGATGAGGCGAGGGGCGACGGCAGCGGGGACCGTCGGCGCGGGCGACAGCGCAGGCGGCTCCTTGTCGTCATCCTCGTCGTCGCTTTCCACTTTGATGACATCGTCGACGGCCATCTTGTGCGCGGCGGTGAACTTCTTGGGCTCAGCTCGGCTCTTGTTCCTCATGATGGGCGTCTTGCTGAAGGCGATGCCT
>NW_024582949.1:244039-246153 GCF_018398535.1 Haplochromis burtoni
CGAGAAGATTTATTCACTTCCTTAAAAAAACCCACAAACACAGCAGAAAGAGCGATTTTTAATCTCAACAAAGAGACGATTAAAAAAATCACTGTTTTAATCCCTAATTTCAGGGCTGAAAGCTGCTACTCAGTGACGTTTACGCCAAGATGTAAAAATGATCTGTAACTGAGCATCAGCACTGTGGACTTTACCATAGTTTGAGTTCTAAATCTCCTTTTTTGCTTTATTTACCCATGATCCTCTGCTTCCAGCTACGACACGCTGCTGGCCCACAACGCTCGGCTGCACCCGGGCGAGGACAACTTCACGCGGACGATGGTGAAGCGCAACAACGAGACCATCTTCCAGCAGACGGTGAACGACCTGACCTTCGACGGCAGCTTCGTCAAAGTGGAGGAGGACGAGGCGGAGGAGACGGCGCGCAGTTCCTTCTGCTTGCTGGGACAAGGACTGCTGCTGTGCATTTACAGGAGGTTTAAAAATGAAACATTAAAAATGGACGAGTGGAGCCATAATCGCTCTGTTGGCGTTTTTCTGTCTGAAGATGATGAACTTTGACACGTGTTGGTGTGTTGGGTGTTATCAGTTACTCTAACCTGCCTTCAGGGCCTGGATCTGGACTGTTTTGGCTCTTAATCTTTCACATTTCTTTTTAAATAAACGCACTTCCTGTCAGGTGGTGTGAGCGCGGTACCTCTTGGTGTGGTAGTCACACTCCATGCAGACATAGGAGGTGTTGAGGACGACGTCGGGATGCTCCGTGTCCACGTGCATGGTGAACAGGTTGAGCTCCGACGTCTGGAAGCTGCAGTATTTGCACTCGTAGCCTCCCTCCGCTGCATTCAAGTCCAGGTAGGGGTCCGACGCCACGACGTCACGCCTGCCGTCGGCCTCCTCTCCTCGCTCCTCCAGCAGGCCGGAAGCCTCCGAGGAGACGGTTGCCGCGCCGTTGCTGTCCTCTGGATCCGCCGCGCCTGTTACATCCTCCATCTCCTGGTCCGAGTCCACAGTTTCTCGGGGAGGAACCATGCAGGGGATGGTGGACTTCCTCCTGCTCGCCATCCTGAGTTTGGGTGAGCGCCGCGTTCAGCCGAGTGTTGGAGCCGACTCAGTTCAAGCCGTCCTGTCGTGGCTCCATAAAGGAGGAGGTCACCAGTCGAAATGTTCCCTTCGCTGTCTTTAAACCCTGTGGCACAGAAATGCATCATTACTCAGAGCACATCCCCACGATCACGCCACCTGTTCTTTAAGATCACACATCAGCAGTTAACCCTTTAAAGCCGGTCGGAGCGGGCACGCTCCGTTTTGCGTAACTGTTTTTAAATCCCTGTAGAACCGGAACCATGTAAGCTAGCGCAGTCATTTTTTTGCATATGAAACCAGTGGAGTTGTACTTACATCTGATGCCATCAGCTTGTCCTCAGTCACGGTTTCCTTCCACATAAAGTTTTGCAAAAATTGCATAAAAAGCACTTGCAGCAACAAAAACATAATATTCCAGAAACACGCTTTGCCGATCCGATCAGCTGTTCGTAACACTTCCTACATTGAAAAAGACGTCAGTGCGAATTATCGCATGTCGGCCATGACCTGCCCGAAACCGGAAGTGACGTCATTTTCGCGGAAAATGTAGTTTTTTACTTGTAGGCCTTAAAAGCCTATACTGGTGTTTTTAAAAGTCATGTTTGACTTTATGCTTTTCTGAATAGTTGCTGGGATGCTTAGAACTCAAATTGCACTGCTGGAAATAGTTTATTTTATTTTGATGCGGTTTTCTCTGCAAATTTGCATCATAGGATTGTTTTTCGTTTTTTCTGCAGTGTATAAAAATTGGTGTATCACAAAAATAAAACTATGAAGACACTCAAAATAAATTTCCTGTTGTTGTAAACTATTGTTTGCAACTTTTTGTATTTAAAATTTCTCCAAGTAGAAATATATGTAAAAAAAAACCAAAAACGATTTCCAATTTTTTGTAGTTTATTGCACTTTTTTGCATTTTATGTAGTTACTATGGACTTAATGCATAAATATTATTAAAATCTGGGCTATAATGGTTGTATTGATGTATAGCAACTTGAAATGCTCCCGAAAATGGCTCCACAGCATGT
>NW_024582949.1:247160-248965 GCF_018398535.1 Haplochromis burtoni
TCAGAAGTTGCCAATAGTCCCAGTTTTGGTTTAATTCGTTTTTTTACTAACATCGGTGAAAGGGGAGGAGCCTGAGTCAGCTGATGGCTTCTTCTTCTGTTTGTTTATGTCAGGCTCCTAGCTGCCTGACTTTGTTTGGGCAGAAACATGGTGACCCTAAAGATTTCATTTTCCTTTGAGCCGTGGATTTAGGGGCAATAATGCAGAGTATGCAGAAAACCACACGTGATTTTAAATACTGTAAACAAAACAACAACAACATCATAATTAAAATAGTGCCAGTGTGGGGGATGATCACAGGATCCTTTCCATGAGTAACAACTCTGACCACTAACCCTACAGCTCACTGTGGGACATCAGGGAGATATAAAAGAATAAAAGGAGTTTTCCACCAAAGCCAGTGTAACTTTGCTACTGTGCACCCTGGAGATGCGTCTGGTACAGTGGCAGACCTAAATAAACTTTTACTGCAGTATATCCTAATCTTATACTGCTGCTGTACTGCATTTCTGAGGTAAATATTTGCACTTGTTGCTGCCCTACTTTGACTGTAGCCTCTACTTAATTAAGTCTGTGCTTTATTCCTTTGAAACAGCTGTAAACAGCTGATAGCTTCAGATCGGGATCATTGATTAGTCCAAAGTCCTCCTTTTGTTTTCTTATTAATCATCGTATGATCCCTGGTGACCCTTCAGAGGGGCCCAGGCCTTAGTTTGGGGACCGGTTTACAAACCGTTACCAGTACTACTTCAGTCAGAGATACATTTCCTGCAGGGAAGGTACTTCTGATACTTCTGCTCAGCACTGATTGCAGTACTCAGTACCTTGCCTCGGCGGTGTGGGGGCTCGGTTCGTACTCGGTGTACTTCCTGCCCAGCACACACGTAAACATGTTAGAGCTCCACGAATATCTCCCCTGTCCTCACTGAACATCCTCCCGCTAACGTTAGCTAGCCCCGCCGCTCCGCGCTGTGCTAGCCGACGCTCCGCTGCTTGCAGCGGGCAGCAGGCTCCAGCTGACGCCGCTAGCAGCCTGCTGAGAGCCCGGGCGTGTTTACCTGCACTGTCGGTTTCCGTTTTCCTGCATGTCGGAGCGAACAGTTAGCTGTAGCCGTGTCTGTTGATACGCAGTCTTCCGCCTTTTGCTTGATTTCACCGCGGCTCCCATCTGCTTCAGCCGGACACAGAGCCGCTCCAGCGGCCGGGGAACATGCTAACTACCGCCGGCTAGCTCCGGTTTGGGCCGGTCGCCGCTCCGACTCGCATTGCTCGCTGTCGCGCTTTGTTAATGAGACGGACCGTTTAAGTGAAAAGAGTCCGATAGTTCACCGAATCTGACGATAGCCATTTTTCATACCGCCACTACAAGCGAGCAACGGCCGAGAAATGTATCCGGTTTGAGCTTTTCGCAATAAGAGCATCAACGCAAACACGAGAAACGCCAGTAACATGAACTGTGTGGGTAACTGTGTAACTGACACACTCACAGCTGTAGTTGAAGTCAACAACCACAGCGACGAAACACATTTAAATACGTTAAATTACACTAATTACATCTCACAAAACCTACAACCTGCGGTGCTGTTCTTACATATCACTAATAGTATTAGAAATATTTCATTTAAAAATGATCCTTTGTAATTTTTTATTTTAAATTTCAGTTAGTGTAATAATGTTTAGGATGTGGGTTTGAATCCTCTGGGCTTTTCTGTGTGGAAGTTATCTCCAGGTACTCCGGCTTCCTCTCACAGTCCAAAGCGTTTAGGATACCTGGTGATTCTACGTGGACTGTGTGAGTGAACGGT
>NW_024582949.1:251075-253019 GCF_018398535.1 Haplochromis burtoni
GACCATCCAGGTATGAAGAGTGAAACGAAGCTGGACATGTAAATCTGCAGTTACGTTAACAGCCAGCAGGGGGCTCCAGCTGTGTCTGTGACCTTGTTAACTCTGCGTTGATGGGTTTACGGTCACACTGAGTACAGTGTGAAGGTTATTCTCTTCACGCTGATCCAGGATCTGCTCACTGATGAACGCTGACTCTAATGAACACAGCGTCACGTTGTATTCAGTCTGAGCCCCTTAAAGAGGCGAGCTGGGACTCACCTTCAGTTTGCTGCGATCGACGATCAGCGGTGGAGTTTCTTCCTGCTGCTCCGGCCTGTCCCGACTCAACACCTGCTCCAAAGCCGCCTTGTTGGCCCTCGACTCAGACTGTTCGCTCTTCTCTGAGGAGGAAGACAAGCAGAGGAAGAAGGCATTACCCTGCAGTGCCTCCCACAAACAGCCAACTCTACACCTTCACAGCTGGAATCAACCAGGTTATGGCAAAAAGAAATGACTGTGGAGTTTTCAGCTAACGGTAGACATCATTTTCTTTGGGATTAATATTCTGATTTGTTAGAAAGCTGCAACACACACACACACACACAGCAGCTGTGTTATTGGTCAGATAATTTTAAAAACACCACTCAGAGCAGCGAACAGCTCCGTCACCAACTCTGAAACTCTGCACCATCGATCGACGTCAGAGGAACTGAGGTGTTCTCACACCTGGAGGCGGAAGCTAACAGGTCAGGTCTGATTGGCGTGATGCAGCCATCAGATTTACAGATGCAAAGCTCCGCTGTGTGTGTGTGTGTGTGTGTGTGTGTGGTATTTACAGTGTGTGCTGAACCACAGAGCCGCGTTAGCGCTCCTGCAGCGCGTTTCATTCAGACTAAAGCAGCCGGCTCTGACACCTCACACGCTCCTCCTGCTCGATGCCCGGAGCGCTGCGGAGCCTCGTAGCGTGAAGCGGCGGCCTGTAGAAGCTCGATCGGCAGCGGCTGCGCTCTGAAGCGGTCCAGTGAGTCGGTTAGTACAGCGAGGCGCTCGCACTGCTCGTGCTCACGCGCACAGACCTAAGCTGTCCGCGGTCTGGCCGTTCAGCACGGTCTCCGGGCCTGGGAGGGTCTTTGATGAGCGGGTTCGACGCACGCCTACAGGTACGCCATCAGCCAGCTGGCGATGAACCGGCTCGGTGTGGCGGTACCCGTTCGTGAGGACTCCGTTGTGGGCTCTCGTGATGCGGTTTGGGGTGCGATGGAACCCACTCAGGCCGCCGTCACTGCTCTCTGATGGGCTGGACGAGCCAGCACCAGCAGACCCGTTCACCACTCGCCGTCCAGCAGCTCTGACCTCCTCCGCACTCGACTCAGAGCTGAACTTACTGGACATGGAGGAGAGGGAGGTGAAGGAGGAAGAGGAGGAGGATGGGACTGGTGGCTCCTCCTCCTTCTTCTTCTTCTTAGGTTTCTTAATGACGCCGGTGCTCCACTTGGACTTTCGGGGCCGTCTGTAACGTTTCTTCTTACGAGCTGGAAAACAGAAGTGGGGGTGGGGGTGGAGCGGGGAGGAGGAAGAGTAAAGGTCATTAGAGAGAAAGGTCACTTCTCGTCCTCTCTGCCTCTTCCTGTCCTCGCCTGCCCTGCGGCTCTCACGTTTGAGCAAACACTGTGGCTTCCTGCTCTCGCTGCTTTCGCTTTCACTGAGACGTTTTTAAAAGCAGCTTTTTGCTGCAGCAGCCGAAAGAAGCGCCAAGCTCTCTGTTCATCAGACGTTTCACAGCGTGAGACGAACCCGGAGCCTCAGTCCTGCTGCGAGTCTGTGAATCCATCGTTAACATGACGACTTCTGTTTTACTCTCATTTGATCTAAAAGCTGCTCTGAGGAGGCGATCCCAAAGAAAAAACACATTTCTGTAGATCCACAGACGAGGAGAATCAGCTCGCTGGCTGACAGACGACTTTA
>NW_024582949.1:254888-256128 GCF_018398535.1 Haplochromis burtoni
GGGAAGGAAAAACTCCCTTTTAACAGGAAGAAACCTCCGACAGAACCGGGCTCAGCTAAGACGACTGCTGACCCGTGAGTCTGGTCTTGCCATCTGACCTCATCAACCTGCACTGAATCTGCTGCACGCTTTTTTAATAACATGTACGGCGTGGAGCTGGGAGGAAGGCGTGAACTGATCCGATTCCGTTTGTTTAATTATTCACGACCTTAAAACTGAGATGTCGGCGTGTCTTTCTCTCAAACTCTCACCTCCTCGATGTCGACCGGTTTGGTGAAGGCTTTGAAGCGGCGGTCCAGAGACAGGCGCTCGGTGATGTTTCGCAGGAAGAGACGGAGTTCTCGCAGCACGTCCTCCTCCTGCTCCTCCAGGCGGAGGTGCTCTTGCTCTGACATTTTGCGAGGAGGCGGCGGTGGAGCTAGGGGGAGGACTTCCATTGCCTGAGATACTGAGAGATGAGGAGGAGGAAAGAGTGAGCGATCTATCACACTCTGGGCTTAACAACCGCAGCATGAAGGCGGAGTCACACACATGTTTTTCTCTTAGAGGGAGGGGCCTCGGCCGCCTGGTTCAGAATGAGATCCTGGAAGAAGCTGGTCCTCTCCTGCTGGGTGGGAACTCTGAGGACGTAGACCTCCCCGTAGTCCTCCCGAAACAGGCTCTGAATCTGGGAGCAGCACAGCATCGAAGATAAAAACCTGTAAAACCTCCACGCACAGGGACACAGCTGAGGGACAAAGGAAAGATAAAGCTTCAGTCCTCACCTCTGGGTCCAGCTGCTGGAAGGACACGCTGCAGGTGGCGAGGAGGAGGATGGGGGAGAAGGACGGGATGCTGCCCAGCAGGCTGAGGAAGGATGCCCTCAGTGCCGGCCCCGCAGTGTCCCACCACTGCTGGATGTGCGGTATGTAGAGGATGCTGGGAGACGTCCGCTTGGCCTCACAGAACACCTGATCAGGGGAAAGGTCAAAGTTCACATCCTGAGACTGTCCGGCACAGACAGGCTGCTTTAAATAATTAAAAACAGAGTCAGAAAGAACCACAGAGCCGCCTGTTAACACTTCTAAAACGATTAAATGAAGTTTTTATGAAGTGTGTTTGTGTTTGTGTGCACATGCGTGTCGACCTGTAGATGCACATGTCTGGAGGAGTCACCTGTGCACAGGCTTCCTCTGGCGAGGTGCTGCTGACACCAAACAGCACCGCTGAGTCCAGGCTGTGGACGGTGAAACGCTCCAAA
>NW_024582949.1:256890-258075 GCF_018398535.1 Haplochromis burtoni
TCCCTCTTCCTCTTCATGCCCTCCTCAGCGTGTGGAAACATCCTCTGCAGGGCATTGAGGATTTCTTGCAGGGCGCCGCCTAGAAGCAGGTGGACCACAGGGGACAGCGGTTTGGCCGGGGAGGCGGCAGAGCGGTGCGAGGTGGGCGACATCTTCTTCAGGGCTGCTGCAAAGTCGCAGCTGCTGACGGCGATGGAGGAGACGTCCAGCAGGAGCTTCTGGGACGTGCCGTAGATCTGCGGGTAGCGTCGGCGCAGAGCGCACAATGCCGCCTCGGTGCACACCGCCCTGATATCAGCGCCGCAGTAACCTGAGAGCGACGGAGGCTCAGGAAGTCAGGTTACCAATGAAAAAATAACTACATTTTCCTGAGACAAAAAAAAGCTGCTGCCATTTTTCTCACCGACACATTTTTCTGACAGTTCATCGAGAAAGTCTTCAGACGGAGGAGGTTTCCACTGCCGAGTGTGGATCTTCAGAATGTCTTTACGAGCCTGAAACACACACACACGCGCGCGCACACACACACACACACACACACACACCTAAATTAAGGTCCCTGCTGCAGTTCCTCTGATGTCCAGCAGAGGCGGCCTCCGACTCCCACGGTAAAACTTTACAGCGGAAACAAACACGTTTACATCCTGATCCTGAAACAATCACTTCCCTTCATCACAACCGTGCTGGTAGATTTTTTAACACCAGCCCACACTGACGCTGCACAGATGACGGATGCAGCTGAAAATATATAAAATCTAATAAAGTAAAGAGTCACCTCTCTGTCGGGAAGGCCGAACAGGAACTCGCGGTCAAAGCGCCCGGGCCGCCGCAGCGCAGGGTCGATGGAGTCGAGCCGGTTTGTGGCTCCGATCACGACGACCTCCCCTCGACTGTCGAGCCCGTCCATCAGAGCGAGGAGCGTCGACACGATGGAGCTGCGAGGATTTCCATTTATTTAGTCTGGCACACGTTTCCTTTGTGTCAGGAATAACTTTACAAACAGATTATTACTAATCTACAGCGGCGGCGGCGCCTCTGACCCGTTACACTGGACCTCAAACTCTGACACCGCCGAGGTGACACGTGTGGAGAAGCTGAAACTGACCTGTGGATCTGGTCCTGCCTGCTGGATCGGACCGGAGCCAGACCGTCGATCTCATCGAAGAAGATGATGGACGGACGCAT
>NW_024582949.1:259473-262067 GCF_018398535.1 Haplochromis burtoni
CGCTCCTGCAGCCATCTTGTCGTTGCGGGTTCCCAAAAGGTTGCCGGTACGCAGGCTGAGTGGGAGACAGCTGAGAGGGAGAGACAAGTCTCAGTAAGACAGGCAGCAAACCACATCTGATCTACTCCATACGCCTCGTGCTTCACAGTTAAAAGCATTGATGATGGACGATGTATCAGGAAGTGGTTTGATGATCCAATCAGATTGGCTGTCTCTGACCTGTCAGGGGCCTCCTCCTCTTCATCATCAGAGTCTTCATCAGACTGTTTGGACCAGGCGCTCTTAGTGGGTCTGCAGGAAGAAACAGAGACCTGAGTGTGACGGATGACGGTGAAGCATCCAACAGGTGAAGTTTTGGTGATGATGATAAGATCTGTTATTCCTGTAGTGAAGGCGGAGATTTTACATCACCCACCTCGGCACTGTGTTTGTGCTGCTGGAGCATTTTTGATGACATCAGCTGACCAACAGCATGGCTGCTGAGGTTACAGCACTAACAGGGCTGAGCTCCAGTTTGGTGAAATCGTAGGACTTTAAAAGCAAGTTTGTAAAGGTTTTAAAAGCCAGTGATGTCACAGTTTATACGTCAGTCTATGGTGGCCCCTCAGGATCAAACGGATACAGGAACATTTGTGAGGGAAAATAAATAAAAACCAGAATGCAGAAAAAGTGTGACCTGAGTTTTCGAGGGTTTAGCCTGTGTAGCCAACCTGCTTCAGACTACATCATACTTCAGCGTTCAGCTGTGTCCTGCTTTACTTGAAGGAGAGAGGAAAGGCGTGTCCACGCTCTGACCTGAAGGCTGCTCTGCGGGTCGTGTTCGCTCCGGAGGCGCTGACCGGGAAGGTTCCTCTCAGGAAGTCTAATCGATACCAGAGAAAACAAAATCATCAGAGCTGGAGCTTCAGTACGTTTCAAGTGTGTGGTTTTATTTTTCTCCTGAAGAACACGTTGTTCACCGATTTGTAGGCTTTTAGGGTTTTTATTGTATTACTCAGCATGTACAGACGGCGTGTTTGGAGCGGCGTACTGACCGCTGGTCGGGCCTCGGTACAGCGACGAGGCTCGGCTCAGTTTGGCATCAACGTTGTGGCCGACGCTGCAGTTGCTGTCTTCATCTGCTGTTACGGCCTTCCTGCTGTCCTCGTCAAAGCCCGCCCCTGGAGACACCAGAGAAGACGTTTTTACCACCACGTCTCCCTCTCGTCATCATTCCTCTGCTCCTAACCATCTGCACTGACCTCGGCTGTCCTCGCTGTCGCTGAGCTCTCCTCGCAGTGGGACTGGTGTTTTACTCCTCTGGGCTTTAGAGTAGATCTTCTGCAAATGTATCAGTTATCAGGTGTGTAACGATCAGTTAATCATCCCTGTGTTTATCCAAGTAATGCATCTGATTAAAGTGACCAACGTGACAACGAGGGATGGGACTGTTTTTGGACATTTCACAGATCAGTTAACTCGTTACTGAGGAACATTTCAGAACCGCTAATATAAACACAAACTCCCACTGTGGACACAGAGCTGTGGGCCTGTTCTGCTCGTTTCCAGCTCCATGTTTGTGTTCTAACCGTGACCCCTAATGAGGATGCAGGTTATCACGGGGTGTTCGTCTTGTAATCGGAAGGTTGCCGGTTCGATCCCCTGGGCTCTCTGTCCTGGTCGTTGTGTCCTTGGGCAAGACACTTTACCCTACTGGTGTTGGCCAGAGGGGCCGATGGCGCGACATGGCAGCCTCGCTTCTGTCAGTCTGCCCCAGGGCAGCTGTGGCTACAACTGTAGCTGCCTCCACCAGTGTGTGAATGTGAGAGTGAATGAATAGTGGCATTGTAAAGCGCTTTGAGGGGTCCTGAAAAGCGCTATATAAATGCAATCCATTATTATTATCACTGATTGATATGTGGCAGTGTGGTAAATAAGTTAAATGGTCACCTCGGCAACCAGAGCCTCGAATGTCCGCTAGCGGCCAACCGCGAGCTACAAAGTAATGATAGGTGGACTGACATTAGACTGGACCATAGTGCCTTAGAATAACATGCAGTTTAAAGTAATCCTTATTATTCTGGGCCTTGCAGCCCCTCAGGTCATCCTCTGTCAAGGTGTTGTAGCTCCTCCCCCTTTAAGGTGCACCTTAGGATTACTCAGACATTACACAGATCCATGAGTAGAAGAAAACTTGACCAAACTGAGTTTCAGGCAAGCTTTTGGTTCACTGGGATTACTGCACATACAGACTCATTATTAGAAACCTGACTGGTGTGAACATCCACGGCTGGGACAGAAGATCTGTGAGCCTGCTGTTGTTCTCTGACAGGATGTAAAGCACACGCCACACTGATTACAAACGTCTCAACGACTCTCGTTGTTTTACTCATTCAGAGCAGCAGAAACTCCATGTGAGGAGGAAATATGAACATGTGGACACAAAATAAGGGCTGGTGCTTGTCGGCTGCTTTCCAATATGGTGCCAGCTGATATAGACGTTGCCCCCTCCCCACAAGCTGCGAGCAGTGGGAGGGGGGCTGGGTGCAGCCGGGTCCACCGCCCTCATAAAGACCTGATAAGAGAGGCAGCGCCCACCGAGACGGCGGCCTCAG
>NW_024582949.1:262092-264135 GCF_018398535.1 Haplochromis burtoni
CCACGGCAACAGTGACGCCACAAAGCGCACACACGCGTGTGCCTTTATAAACACTGCAGCTGCCTTAGATGTTTGTGTTGCAGTGCAGTCTGGGTAATGATGCCAAAAGGTTACGGTGAGGGAAACATGTCCTCTGTTCATGTTTTCTATTTGATCCTTAAAGAAAGAAAAAGACTCAGACGGTTTGTGATGATGGAGACGATCACACTGACCCCAGAACAGCTGGTGACCAGCGCACAGCTGTCTGTATCTGAGCACACTGTTTGGGCCGATGTCACTCCTGGTCAACGGGGTCGTGACCTTTGATGACCTCTGACTTGTGGCAGAAAATACTTGACACAGCGTCTGGTTTGAGTCCTCGCTTATACAGATGAGCATCTGTGAGCTCTTTAATTACAGTACTGTGCTGACCCTCGTTTCTTTAAAAGTCTGAAAAAGGTTTTCGTTGTCACTCATTTTCAGTCCAGTCCTTCTACCCGAGCGTGTCCAGAGGAATGATTTTGCCTGTAATAACTGAGAACTGAACAGAGACGTTTCTTTGTGCAAACAGGCAGGATAAATACTTATAAATACTTATAGTCACTGATCCACTCTAACGGCTCTACTCACTCCTTCCTTGTTGTTACTGAGCCGCCTCTTCTTCTTCATGCTGTCCATCCTGTTCAGGACCGACCTGGCGGCGCTGCAGAGAGAACAGCGTGGACGTCACCACGATTCAATCTACCGTATTATCACAATCGTACAGGTTTGTGGCATAAAGATCAGTGCAAACACGGCGGACGGCCACATGTGGCCACATTCATCACATCACTCTGAGCTGCTCAGGTTAAACTTCAGACTTTTAATGTATCAAAGACATCCGTGAATCCCAGCAGGGACGATCAAACAGAGCTGTTGTTCTGTGTGCTTCTCTCATTGGCTGTCTCAGGGTTAACAATCAAAGTGTCATTGATGGCATCATAACCTGAACTCATCTCAGTTTCTACGTCACTGCTTTTACTGCACCTCCATCACCTCACATGTCAGGAGGATTTTCTTACTTGGTGCTGATGCCGTCGAACATGTTGGAGGCCTCGTACCTGCTCGTCACTTTGGTCAGCCTCGTGCTTCTCCTCAGCCGGCCACCTGACACGCACGCACGCACACACACACACACACGGGGGAGAAACTACAACCTTTAATTCCTGAGCTCGTGTTTCCAGCTGATGCTGGACTGTTTTACATTAAGAGGTGTTTCTAATGTTGTGTCCAATGCATCTTCAATATGAAGTCATAATATTAGAGACGTGCAGGTACACAGCACTGATGGGTAAAACCACCACTGAAGCTCAGCATATTTTAAATACATATTAAAACCGTTTCCCCTCATAAACATATAAAATATCAGGACTTCGAATGATGCTCTTACATAAATAAATATTCAGAGAAATGTTTTGTTCTGCAGCTGGAAAAATAATGGACCACTTTGTGGTCTTGCGCTGTTCCTGTGTCTGAGATGTTTTCCTGTCTTTGTGTGTAAAGTTTAATAAAGTGCACAGTGTAAACTCTGAGACCTTTCACGTCTTCCTGCTAGCGTTGTTTTTCTCACCTGAACGCTTCTGGAGCCGCTGAGATTTCCTGCCAACACAAAACAAACGTCAGTGACAGTAAAATGAAAGATTCACATCACACACTGACTCCTGAACCACAGTTAGAGCCGGTTTAAAAGCACCGTTCACATCTGTGTCCTGTGGCCTGCAGTTGGATTGTTTCTGAGCGCAGTTCCTCCTGCACGCTGACACAGGTGCCATGATGAAATGTAATCGCCCAGCTAATCATTTTAGCTCTGAGCATGCTCAGTAAAACACTGGTGACTTTTGTCTGACCTGATGACGCTTCCTGCTGCTTTCTCATCTTCATCCTCGGCTGTTTCGGAATCGGTGAGGTTCTGCTCCTCATCCTCAGATTTACATACCTGAGGAAGATTTGAGAGGTCGGGTCACTCGCACTCATTTGGAGGCGCCTACAGCACTACACGTGATACACGCGTGATCACAGACATTT
>NW_024582949.1:264725-266776 GCF_018398535.1 Haplochromis burtoni
CTTACACACCGAACACGGACACACTCACATCGGACCGTCCGGACTCTTGAGTCCGGGGAGCGTTCTTCCTCCTCCGGGTCTTTATCTCAGATCGTGCCGGGGTCCCGGTGCTCGTGCTCGGCCCGTTTCTCCGGTCCGCGTCCCCTCTGCCTCGGAGCGTCACCATGGTAACGACGCAGGCATAAGCTAACGACGTTAGCCTTAACGACAAAAATAAAGAAACTCCGAAGAAACTCAGACCTCCGAGTCTCCGCCGGCTGTTTGTTCCCGAAGAGCGTCTCCAACTGTGGAGGCTCAGCTGAAGCGGCAACGCACCCAAACACGAGCTCGATAAGCCGACAGACCGCACAGCTGCACCGCTGTGGTTCAAACGCGAGGGTTCTGCCGCCGCCTGCTGACGTCATGCCGTAATGCGCGTGGTGCGTAAACTGATAATAATAATAATAGTAGAGATGTTTTCAAAGCAGCTTTTTACCTGTGTGCTGACTCTCAGAAAGATCGATCTGCGGCTCTTTGCTTTATCAGAGAAGATAATTAATTCTTTTAGTGAATAAAAATCCAGTTTCTCTCCCACTCTGTTCTCAAACAACCAGTAATAATGGTTAAATTAAGAAATCTACTTGGAACCTGATGTTTTCAATTCAAATAAAAGGTTAATGCTTCAAACTGTGACATTTAAGACATACAACAATGAAATAATTTTGCTTAGTTTTTTCCAAAGCTATTTAATTTTAAATGGATCAAATATTGATTAAACATCTTTAATTGATTAAACATCACCTGACCTGACTGACTGTATTTAATGCCACATGTACAGAACTGTGCAGCTAAAGTGATGCCACTTTCAGCCATATAAATGATCCTTTAATTCAAAAGATGGACTCATGTCATTTTTATGCTTTCTACTGTCACTTTTCCTACTTAAACACTCAGTTCAGACACTAAAATCTATTTTCTCTTTGCTTTCTTGAAAACCTCCCTCCAATGGGACTGTAGTGGTGATTCCTTTGTTTGTCCAACCAAACATCCAACAATTTAAAATCTACAAGCCACTGCTGCACTGTGGTGGTATTTTGTATGCAGGCAAAAGAAGTCAAATGTCCAAAACCTGAAAGTTGCGTTTTATGGTTTATTTATCCAGTTTGGCAAACAATAACAAAGATCCATTTCTGTTGCTTACTGCTGCTTCTCCTGTTTTGGTAAAAAAAAAAAAAAAACTAAAAAAACCATTGGCCCTCCCCAGTGCATGCTGGTCCTATACCAGTCCCTTTATTTTTTTTAGAAAAAATGGCCCCACAGTTCTTCCTGACTGACTTAAGATAAGCAACAAATCAAAGCAAAAAAATTAAACAAGTATTAACCTACAAATAAAACTTGTAAATAACAAAAAATATAAGTAAACCAACAACAAACTTAATTAAAAATAAAGAACAAATCGCTCCAACAAGGACTGCATGAAATTCTCCATCCATCCTTTTCTGGACACACACTGCACATGTGGCCAGTCTGCAGGGCTCATTTGAAATTACACCAGGAAACACAATAATAATGAAACAAGACTTATGAACATACATAAAAACCTGAATTCACCTCTGACCTTTTTGATTTTTGATTTTGATTTTATTGATTAGCATTCAAATTCAAATCTCAGTGAAAACAGTGAAAAAAACCCAAAAAAACCCCAGTGAAAACAGAACAAAAATCTACCATAAAGAAAGAAAGCATGAGACAAGGCTAATCAAAAGGTATTGGCTGAAGCATTTGCTTATTACGCCAACCCTTTTCACAAAATATCTTTTTGTATGCAGCTCCTGTACACAGGGCTTGAAGAAAATAATAAAACAAAGCAAAAACCAAACAAAAAAAAAAACCAAACAAAACAAAAAAAAAAACTTTCCACCTTAGATAAGTAACTACATCAAAGCAAAAGAATCAAGAGGTTGTTTTTTTTCTCCTTTTTGCTCTTTTCATTCTTGATTTATATATTTTTCTATTACTCTATTTTTAAACATGTTTTTAAACAAGGAAAATGAACTACACCTTTTTAAATC
>NW_024582949.1:268488-279902 GCF_018398535.1 Haplochromis burtoni
CCTTTGTGATCCATGGCTTATTTGATCTGTGATGCTTTCTAGTGATTTTCATTAAAGGACAATGTTTTTCATATAGTGAAATTATGTGACGTTCACTGTGACTGAGGTTCAGCTTAAACAGGCATGTTTTTAAAAACTCATTTCAAAGAACCTCATTTTAATGCTGACTCATCAGTTTCCTAATCTGTACAATGAATTAAAAGGAAAATGTGCTACTTAACAAAACCCTTAGTCTTAATGCTCTGCACACTGGTAAATATGTTTTGGTAAATCTGGTGTTGTGTGTAGATCTGATGGAGACTTCAGGGCTTCACAGGACTCAGCGTCTCGGTCCGGGATACAGCTGTCAGCGACTCAGGTGTCAGAAACAACTGCAGGAACAAGCAACAGTTTTGTTTCATATTTCTTATGTTCAGCAAAACTAAAAATGTCTCCAATAAAACAAAAATATTGGTAAAATATATGTTGTGCACTATTTTTTCTTAATTTTCTAACATATCTCTTATTCCCTGTTCTGGCTGACCCCTGTGCTGCAGTAATGTGAATTTCCCCAGTGTGGCTTTAATAAAGTCTGGGTCTAAATAATGAAGCTTTACAAAAAATAACTGTTTAGACTGATGCTGTATAAAATGTCAGGTACTCTGTGTTTGTCCTTTGGTGTGCGCTGCATTACTGGTCCAGCATGTAACATTTGTCACCGAAACCGACTGTTTATTTATTTGTATTACATCTGCGTGTGAAACACGTTTAACCTTTAACACACTGGCACCAGCTACATACAGGGGAGTGTTTTAAATCAAAAAGATGAAGTAACGTTAGTAAGACATTCATCTGGATTCATTTTGGACACAACTGTAAATGTAAATATCTCAATGTTTCGACCACATTAAGCTTTAATTAACATTAACTGCCACGGCTCAAAGCAACAACAGGTCTGAAAACACAGAAAACTATTATAATCTAAAAGACAGAAAACTTTGACAAATGACAAAAACAGTGTAAAATTTCTTACCAAATTTAATTACAGTTGGGTTTTTGGGTGCCTCATAAATGACTTCATAGCTGTACTTAGACTTGTCATCCTTTGAAATCTCCACATGGGCTCTTATCTCTAAGGTGCCGTCTTTGTTTATCTCAGTGCCTGATCTCATCAGACCCTTCTCTTCAGTTTCTGATCTCATCAGACCCTTCTCTTCAGTTACAGTCTCCCCGTTACGCTTGATCTGCACGTCGATGGCTCCCTGGCCTTTGGCGATGCATGTCAAGAGGATTTTTTCACCGTCCTTCGAGTTCTGTGCATAACCCTGAACTTGAGCTGGAAGGAGAAAATATAAAGTGATGTCCTCAGGGTGGATCGACACATGAGAACTGTACCTCTGATACCCCCCAACTAACTACTGAAAACAGGAGCTCTGCTGGAACGAGCAGGAAATGAATCCAGATGAATGTCTTGAGCATCTGAATCAAAAATACTTTCCAACACTCACAATGTGACTGCTCCTTGAAGATGAGCCAAAACGATACAGCTGTGGCACACCTGTCACGTACCAGCTACACTTTGTGCTCCATCAGTTTTTTGCTTATTGCACGTTTCTCCTGTTTCTGCAGCAGCGCCTAATCTGACCGCATCGCCCACGTGTGACCACAGGCACTGACTCCAGGCCTGCTGTTAGTAGCATGTCCGTCTGTTTGTTAGCTAGCAAGCAGCTTCCTGTGTGAGCGTGTTACATCCTGTTAGGCAGGTCTGAGCTGAACACATCTTATTGTTTTTAAGAGTTGTAGATTAAATTTCACATGTTTGTGTTGCTCATCAAACGCTCAGCATGTTAGTCCAAACTATGACTGAGATGATCGATTATCACCATGATTCTGTTCTGACCAATGAACCGAGTCCTGTTTTAGTGTTTTGGGGCTTTTGTTCCCCAGACTGTCTTTGAGTTTCCACGCTTCACTTCATCATTCATTTCCTTTGTGACTCGGCAGAGGTCGGGATCACAGTGAGGAACAGACTGCTGCTAACAGAAATGTTTCAGTGTGTGTCAGAAGCTTCAGCTCCTCAGCGCTGCAAAGGTTATTTCATTATAACTGGAAGGCTTAATGAACATATTCACAGAATTCCAACTTTTTAAACTTCTGTGAGGGGGCTGCAGACGAAAAATTAGGTATACACTGACCCTCACATGGCAACGACTTCAGGATATGATCTATAAATTCATAAACCTGCAGACACATCTGCTGAAACTGCTTTTAACTTTACATCCTCATAGAGTTCAAATTTCATTAATTAAATAAAATTTGAGTATTTCTTTGAAATTGAAAGCTTAAATAAGTAATTGTTGATAAACTTAGAGTGCAAAATTAAAAATTAACAGCTTAGAGAGATCCACATGTGAGGAAACATTTAAAGCTGTTGTCTTTCTGTCACTTCTGTTTAATCTTTTATTTATGAACTGCAGGTTAAAATCAGCTTTCAGGTTTTCACCACTGCTGCTGTATAAATACTTTTACTCGGGATGGACCGATCTGGTATTACGTATCAGTCAGATCCTGACCTAAATTACTGGATCGCATATTGGGAAGAAATAAAACACGTAATCCGATCCATTAAATATCACAAAAGCACCTCACAAATCTTGCGACATGGCGTAACCCAGGCAGTGACCGGAGCACGTCGGAGCATAACGTATGACGTGATGTTGCGTGCGAGACCTGTCGGCGGTCTGGAGTTCACACTGAAAACATCTGGAGCCTCACTATGTGCTGCCAAACCAGGTGTTGTGCCAAGGTCAGCATCCCAGACAAAATTAGTTCCCACTGCGTTAAATATCTCAAGTTATATGTGATAGAAACAGCTTACACTGACGTCCATGTATCACGGCGTGTTTGCATTTATTTGCACCGCTCTCCACTCTGGATATCTGTTTATGTTCAGCTTTAAGCATAAAAGGGTCCATTTTTTTTAAAAGCTGTTAAATATAAACATTATTTTGTGCTGATATTGCGCTTCTTTTTTTCAGAACCAAAGAGTTTTTGAAATCTGCAAAAAATTGCATTTTAAAATACTTTTTGAATATTACCTGAAATAGTTAGAGTTCAAGTAATGTTAAAAGTTCTGTTAAAAGTTTAAATATAAAGATCAGTATTGTTGAACTGTGAACTAGTTTGGCTGCAGTGTATTTTTTGCATACAAGCATAATAGAATAGTTTTAGTGTTTTGTTTTTTATTATTAAATTTTAGTATGAACTTAGTACAAAATGCAGGAAGACATAAAAACAGTTTTATTGATTATAAAATAGACTATATTAGCTTCGTATCAGTATCGGCAGATATCTAAATTCATGATATCGGTATCGGGCATAAAAAGTGATATTGTGCCATCTCGAATAATAATTACCACATAAACACTTCAAATATCAGAAAAATCAACATTTAACTAAATCCAGAGCAGAGACATAAAGTACTGGCCTGACCTGACCTGAGGTCTATCTGTTAACACACAAAAGACCAAACAACATTTTTATTCAGGCAGTGCTTCATGTTTGATTCTTTTACCTGTATTCATATTTAAAAAGACATTTTAACAAAAATGTTAAAGAGCAGTGACTACTTTTGACACTGAAAGTGTCCGCTTACACATCACAGCAGACTACTGTCAGGATGATATTTTTTGGGCCAAACGGACTCTGAACAGACTGTCCCGAACTAGATGAATAGAATCAGTATCAGGATAATATTAAATAATCATGACTAGGCAGGGAGGTGTTTTGGAGAAGGAGGAGATACAAGGTCAGACGTGAGCGGAGAAGGGGCCTCGAAGGGAGACAACAAGACTGTCACGTCGGTTCTGGAAGAAGACAGTGATAATAATGACGTGTTATTGTTTGGGCATAAAACTTTACAGCCTGAGTGAGCTTCAGACCAACTCTGAAATCATCATCAGGCCTCAGTCAGCAGCATGTTCATTAACATGCAGTGTGAATGAATCACATGCTGAAGTGTAATCCTACAGTTTACTGTGATCCAGACTAACTGTTGTTGAAAAGTTTCAGTTCTACATGCAGATGTGTCTGAGTGGAGACGGTGGAGGAAACGAGCTGCACACTATCAGCAAACATCAATCATTTCTGTTCTGCACAGAAAAACTACATTTATGTGCAGCCCGTTCTCACTCCCGAGGCGTAACATGTCGACGTTTTGTCACGTCCCGCGGCGTTCCTGAGGAACGCGAAAGGAGACCTTCGGCGTTCTTATGGTACGCGGCGGGTTATGGCTGAAATCCAGTGCAATGACGCTCCCGCGGTAATAGACGTTCCAGCCCTAAACCTACCCATATGGAAAAGATATATATAAATCTTATAAAGTTTGTATCTGTCTTGTATGAAACTTGTATGAAAAGCATACAGGAGTGAAAACAGATATAAGATCCCTTGAAAAATTATATAATGAAACTTGTATGTTTTGGATACTTACTAAAACAATATATGAAAGTAATGAGAAAGTGGCCGCTTTCATGAGTAAATCATGTTTTTACCATTTCTTTTCCATATGGGTAACCTTATCGCTAGCCCTAACCATAACCTTATTCCTGACCTTAACCAGGACTTTAATGACGTTAAATAGTGTGTTTGTAAGCGATTTGAAGAAAAAGAGCGAACATGTGTAGATTGAGTCCAGACGGTTCTCATATGTCCTCATTTTTCCGAGGTCGTCATTTAGGAACGTAGTGGGTACAACCAACATATGTATTAGTATATTGTACGTACCAGGATTGACAACATTAGATAAGAGCAACAGAACCACAGCTGGAACTGCAAACATCGCAGCCACCAGTACCAGTAGGACTGTAACTGTGGGCCTCAGAGCTCTGCTCCTAACAGTGTCACTCAGCTGAGTTCTCTCTGAAACACAGGAAACGTTCACATTGGAACAATTTAAAGACAACAACATGAAATAAGTCATTATTGCAGGCGAGAAACATGAAGAGCAATGTGTTGAATACTGAGCAGGAAAGGAAACCAATAAAATATAGGAACGTAGCGATATACACGAGGCTGAAACTACAAAGTGGCAGGCACAGAGAAGGCATCGACACCTCCAGCCTTCTGATGTCCTCCTTCACCACATCCATGAACCTCATCTGAGGTCCTCCTCTTCTCCTCCTGCCTGGCAGCTCCATCATAGCCACCCTCCCTCCTCTGCACATGCTCAGACCACCTCAGCCTCTCTGACTCGTAGCTGTCCTTCTGATGGACTCATCTCCATCCTTCTCACTCTCAGCGAACATCTGAACATCTTCAGCTCAGCCTCCACCTTTTCCAAACCACCACAGCAGGTCTCACCACCATCTTTCACTTTTGCTGATTACCTTCTGCCACAAATCACCTGAACATCAGCACCAGTACACAGGCCTCTCTCACTTTCCACAATTCTCTTAAACAGGCTGGTTAAAGAGTCCACCGCCGAGCTCCAGTGCTCCTGGTCTTGCTTCCTTTCCTGCTCTCCTGCATGCACCGTCCTTCTCTCCATCACATCAGCAGCTCTCTCCCTTTACCAGTTATAGTTCCTACATTTAGAGTCCTACTCTCAGCTTCACATTCCTGCCTTTCCTTCTCTCTCACTGCCTCCTAACACACCTTCTCCTCCTCCTTTTTTTTCGTCTCGTTTGGGTTGGCTTGGAGCGTGGGCTCGTTTGTTCTTTGTTTGTTGCCGTCATCATCGTCGCGGGTAAGTTACCAGTGTCCTTTGTTGGCTCTGTTTTTCTGGTTGGCAGTTTTTTCTTGTGTGGGGGAAGGGTGTTTGTAGTGGGTGTGTTAGTATGGAGTTTAAATTAGAGGAGTTCACCATGAGTCCAACTACGCACTAAGTGATTCAGATCCAACAAGCGCGCCACCCGACTGTTTCAGTAGAGCTTCAGCCTGATAAGAAAGCTATGACACTCTCAGTAGCTAAAGACAAGCTTATAGAAGCTCAGAAAAATGATGAAAGCTTGTCATCCTGTTGGGCTTATGTGAAGGAACCTAAGTGTGGGAAATCTGCATCTTACCTCATTGAGGATGGGGTGCTGATGCGCTACTAGACTCCCAGTTCTGGCTGCACCCATGAGGGAGTGCAGCAAATTGTTCCGCAGTCATTCTGTTCCCAGGTCCTAAGCTTAGCACATGACCACATCATGTCCGGTCAATTAGGAATCACAAAAACATACAACCGTGTCCTCCGTTAGTTCTTCTGGCCTGGTCTATCTGATGTAGTAAAATTCTGCTGCTCGTGCCACACATGTCAGCTTGCCGGTAAACCAAATCAGGTGATTCCGGCTGCTCCGTTAAAACCCATCCCAGTCGTTGGGGAACCATTTGAGCATGCCATTGTTGATTGTGTTGGTCCTCTTCCAAAAACAAAGTCCGGAAACCAATACCTCCTCACCATGATGTGTACTGCCACCTGCTGTCCTGAGGCCATTCCGTTGCGCTCATTACAAACCCGTGGGATTGTGAAAGCACTTGTTAAGTTCTTTTCTACCTTTGGACTGCCTAAATGCATCCAAACAGATCAGGGCACAAATTTTATGTCTAAAATCTTTGCCCAGGTCATGACAGAGCTCGGTGTCACACACTTCCAGCGTGTATCACCCGGAGAGTCAGGGTGCATTAGAAAGGTTCCACCAAACTCTGAAAAACATGCTTTGCAAATTTTGCATTATGGTGGACATAGCCAAAGTCAGTGTGATAGCTTCTCAAGGGGATCAACCACTGTAAGAGGTGTGAGGGAGTGTGAACTCTTTCTTTGGGGAAAACCAAAGGTGTAAACCAGCTGTGTACTGCCTTTTGTTTTGTAGAAGGTATTTAAACCCAGGGCTGTGTTGGAGGGAGAGACTCTGCTGGTCAGTGTCCTGATAGCCGCTCTCTCTCTCACCAAGCTTGGGTTTTTATTAAAGGATGTCAGCTCCCACTCACCGTTGTCTGCAGGCTTCATTAAATGAAAACTTCCATAACACCTGTAACCAGATATAATGCACAGTAGTTCCCCTAACACTGTATAAAATCTACCAAAAGCTCATGTGATGACCGTGACTGCACAGCATCAGTTAGCGCTCTGTAGTCGGGCTCATAGTTGGACACACCCAGTCTCAAACAGTCAGGAAGGTGTTTGTCAGTCGTGTCTTTCACTGCACAACAGGAGAGGACATTTTTCTCTGCTCACAAGTTCCCAGGCGTTGCTCTCCTTTGCCCTCGACTTCAGTTTGGGCTTTTCTTCATCTACAGGTTGCTTGGGCGCAAAGCAGGCAGACTGTTCTGTCATCGACCAAAGTGAATAAAAACTCAAGCTCCCATTCTGAATGAGAGGGGTAGGTTTTCGGCTTCTTACGGACGCCATCTGCCATCTTACCCTGCTACACGTCTGCAGTTTCAGCCAAACGACTCTGCAGCCAATCAAACATCACGAGACATTCAGAGAAGTGACTGAACTTCTGATAGGTTAAGGTAATATGTTAATAGCCTAAAATGCTTTGCGACCTACTTTCATTGACAGGTTGATCGACTGGTTAGCGAACCCTGCTTTAGTGTAACAGCCGGGCAGATTTAGATTCTGAGAAAATACAATGAGTACAAGTAACCCCCCCTCAAAAAAAAAAAGAAATTGTTTTTTGAAACTCATTCAGTGAGAAAACATGTAAGAGAGCTACTGTTTTGGCTGAAATGTAACACTTTCACAGCAGAACCACAGTTACCATGAAGCTCAAACTGGGATTTTGACTGGCCTCAGAACTGATTACTGTCTGACACTGATCACCTGATTTTACCTACAGTTTGTTCAAAATTCATTTTAGTTGTAACTGAAATGATACCTGCCTTTCAAACAGAACTCCTACACACCAGGTGATACTCAAAGACATAAACTTCTGGGTCACAACTAACTTAAAAGACAAACAAACAAACATTTATTACTAAATCTACTTACTCTAAACTCTACTAATGAAGATTATAACAACAGAAAGATTATTAAACACATACGGGCTTCTTCTAGTTGCTTTTCCCCCCTAACCAAGAACATCTTCAGCCATTTGATGCACACATTCTCCAGGTATCCCTTGATGCGCTCTTTCATGGCCTGATCACTGTCCCACTCTCTCATGGTGAGTTGGGCCTCCTGAATCCAGGATTTGGTTTTAGAATCGAAGGAAAGGAGGTCATTTCCATCATAGGCGTACGTGTGCATAGCGCGATGAAACTTGAGCGTGCCATCAGGCTGCATTTTGCCCTCACAGCCACGCATCCCCTGAAGAACGTGGACAACTGAAAGACGGGCGAAATAAATAAAGGGCAGGTTAGAGATTAAAAAACCTTCTGATGTAAACAAATGAGCAGGAACAACTTTGTCCTGACTTGAAAAACGTAAAAGACATTTTTATAGAGAAACGCTTCAGTTGGAGATCAACTTGGTGCTCTTGTTAATGGTGCTCGACATTTCGTGGAGCTTACCCGAGTCATTCTGTCTCTTTCGATTCATTAGGCTTTCTAACCACTGTTCCTCTGTGCCTTTTCCCCAGTACTCAGCAGATAAACACTCTCTCATCCACTCCTGTTTGGGACCTTTCCTCTCACTCTCACTGTCGTAGTACTCGATCCTCCTGCCGTCCAGCAAACCCATGGCTGTGAACTTGTGGATGCCCGGAGTGCCGCCGGGTTTGGAGAGCGCCGTGTAGATGCAAGTGAGGGAGTGAATCTCTGAAAGTCACAAAGGGAAGAAAAACATAGAAAGATATTTATTTACGCTGCACAGCTGAGAAGCTCCAGCTGACTGCGCTCTCTTCTTCACTGTCTGTTGCTTGTTTAATAAATCTACCTTCACTACCTCTGCTCCTCACATGTTCACCTTTCCACCTGTGTCCCTCTCGTTCACACACATCTATTCTGTCTTGCATCTACTGACTTTCATTCCTCTTCTGTCCAGAGCATACCTTCACCTCTCCAGGCTCTCCTCCACCTGCTCCCTATTACCTCAACTCCATTTCTCCTCATATCTACACCAGTGTCATAAAAGGTTTTCTGCAAACTCAGCTCAGTCTGCCCAGCAGATGGCGCTAACTCTCACAGTGCTTCCAGTACTCTTCAGGTGTGACAGTGATCTGTGTAGGAGTTAGATGACTGCATCATTCCCCCCAGTACCAGGACGGTGAGTGAACTGCAGGAGGGCCAGCAGCGTGCTCACCAGAGGTGGGAGGTAAATGACCTGATACCATCCAGGCCTGTTGCTTTTCTGGACTTAATCTTCTTCAGCTCCTTCCTCACATGATCAGCACTCGAGAAGGGAGGGGTTTGTCAGGTGAGGGGGCGAGAGGCAAGGATGTGAAGTGGTGACACACTAAATGTGGGAGTGATATTTGGATTGGAGGGTGGTGGTGGAGGGGTGAGACAGGGGGAGGAAGGATGCATGGGGCAGTCTCAGGTGGTGTGAAGTAGGGTAGCAGATGTGGGTGGGGTCTGACAGTGCCATGATGCCTGCCGCGTCGCTGTGTCGTGAGCCAATTTTGTCGGCCGTGCACGTCTCAATGTTGGTAACGTGGTGTGTTGTGCCGCGGCCATCGCAGCTGGGTTGAAGGGAGGAGAGTTTGATGGTGTTGGGTTTCCCTGCCACTTTCACAACGTCCCACAGAAGCTCAGAGACATACACAGAGATGCTGGAACAGGCTGGAAACTCGAGTTAGTGGAAAAAGTCTTGGCTTCTGCTTTTGACTTCTCCTCCTCACTGAGCTGGTGATACCGTCTGAGTGACAACATCTGTTGCTCAAGCCAAGACTTTATGCCAGATTAGGCCGCTTCGATGTATTTTCTTCACAAGATGCTGAAGATTAATAAAATAGAATCTAAAATAATTCTACTAACTAATGAGCAGTTTTATAAACAACATGGGGAGGTTTGGGCAGGTCCCTACTAACGAATCACACACACACGCACGCGCACTCAGACGCGCGCGCGCGCAACTTCTGATTTCTAAAAGTTCATAATCATGAGTAAACCGACCTCTGCGTGTCTGCTGTACCCGTGCGCTCGTGTTACATCACTGTCATGAAGTAAATAAAAACGCCTTATATGTTCCGTGAAGTAACGGTCCTTCTTCACTTTCATTAAAATGTCCTGAAAAAGTAAACTCACCGCTGTTGGCAGCCAGTCCTGCCCCCAGAAGGACGAGAACTGTGACGAAGAACATGTGACACATACAGGAGACCTTCTTCTCATTTCTAAACTCGCTTTTATTTGATTTTTCCACCGTGTTTCTTCTTCATCTTCTGAGATACCTATTTCCTGCCCGCGGCGCGTTCACTGCCTGCTCTGAATTTACATATAAATGTGGCGTTCAATGCACGTGTATTTTTTCGCGTGTTTTGTGTCTACCAGTGAGTTTTAGGACCATATTAAGAAAAAAATGATTATCAATCATTTTGAGATTGAAGCTGAAATGTGGAGATTACAGTTGTTGTTCAAGACAATCTGCCATCTGTGCCCTCTCAGATAGTGAAACCCTACTTTTCCTTTCTTGTTATTAACCGTTTTTAGTAACAAAGAATAAAGAAATTATTTGTCTTTTAGAACACAAATATATTACTGTGGTGATACGTATAAGGACGCTGGAGCGAGTGCACAAAACAGAATCTAGTCAGATGTAAAACACACAAACTGTGAGGAGTGGATTGGACAAAATGAAACAGCTGGTCATGGAAAGATGTGCAACTCATCTCAACAAAGCACTTTGTAGAGCAGGAGTGGGCAACTCCAGGCCTCACGAGGGCCGGTGTCCTGCAGGTTTTAGATCTCACCCATGTGTCAACACACCAGAATCAAATGATTAGTTCATTACCAGGTCTGTGGAGAACTTCAGGACGTGTTGAGGAGCTAATTTAGCCATTTAAATCAGCTGTGTTGGATCAAGGACACATCTAAAACCTGCAGGACACCGGCCCTCGAGGCCTGGAGTTGCTTTGTTGTAGGGGCTACAGCAAACGTGGCAGTTTGTCTTGAAACAATAACAATAACATCCACATTTCGACTTTATTATCAAAAAGATCAAGAGCACATATATTTTTTACTTAACATGCCTCCAATACTCTCATTTCTCTGTGTTCGAGCTTCTCCTTCCTGAACTTTTAAACACATTTCAGAAATCAAAGAAGGGGATCCTCAGCCTGTACATGTGACTGTCTGATGGGAGCACAACATTTCTGTTAAATATATGATGATACAAACTTGTGCATTTACAAACTGTATGAAATGTCTCACCTTTACCCTGTACCTCTGCTAAAAAGATATATTTTTATATTTATTATTAATATTTATTAGTGCCCAACAAATTGAACACATCAATGTGAGCATCCTCTGTTTTCAGCCGTCTTCTTTAATAATAATAATAATGATAATAC
>NW_024582949.1:280476-282638 GCF_018398535.1 Haplochromis burtoni
ACGGCCTACCTGAAGGAGATTAGGAATCTGGAGAACTGGTGCCAGAGGAACAACCTCCTTCTAAACGTCAGTAAGACAAAGGAGCTGATAGTGGACCCTGAAAAGGATAAACGGAAGCAAATGGAAGGAATATGGAAAAATGTTTTTCCTCTAAAAAAACTGTGGAACAAAACTGGGAACATTTTACATTTACAAAAATGATAAAAGTCTCTGCATAATCTCACTTACTGTGGGAATGTCAATTCAATTGTTTCAGTCCATCGAGGTTTCATCAGCTATGTGAGCAACATTTCACACACACAGGAAAAGATCTCAGCATGTTAACAAATACTGCAGCAGTAAGTCGCAGTATTTGGACAGAAATCAAGTTATTAAAAAAACAACAACTAAGGAGTGACAAGATTCAGATATTCAACAAAAAGGAAAGATCATTTCCATGAGAACATATATTTAAATATACTACAGCTGGAAACAGCTGGAAGAACACAAATGGTCAAAGAATACTGAAAAATAAATAACTCTGGTGACAATCTTATCGAATAAATGCTGAAGTTATTTTCCCATTTATCAGCACTGGTTCCTTGCAGCTTTACATTTCACTGAGGGAGGTTCAGTTTAAGGGAAAATCAATGAATTCTCTTCGACTAAACTTCAGAAAGAGAGTAAAATAAAAGTTGTCCCTCAGTCGTTCTTGTCTCTGCCTGCTGTAAATACACATAAACAGACACAGACGAAACCTGAAGCAGCTGAACTTCAAAGTTCACAGTTTGAGTACAGACTTGTTCTCCGGCAGCCGAGTGTCTTTAAAATGAGTCGTGTTAACACTGATGGTCTAATGCGGTGACACCTTGAGACATTTAAGGGATCAATAAATTTGAGTTCCACGTTAATTATAACATCAGAAGGACCAACATGAATTTCTTGTCCTCTGATTCGCTCCAGTCTTGACATGTGGATTCTGATTACCCAATAATTTCAACAGGCAGCCTGTACAGTTATTTTTCTGTCTTTGCTTTAAGGGATTTCTTTTTCTTTATGTGTACAATAAAAATACCCGTTACACTTTCTATCACATCGATAAAAAAAAACCTTCAGGTTCTGCAGAGATTTTATTTTGCACAAAGTAAATCTGATGCAAAAGAAACTTTTTATAAAATGTTTGACACGAGTGCCGTGCTCTGTCATCACAGCTCTAAAAGCCTTTGGCTGTGGTGTTACCGCTGCTGTGTTTAGCTTTGTGTACTTCATGTTGACAGATCTGAGCTCATAAACACTGAACAAAAATGACTTTTAATGAAGTTACAGCGCCACAAAAGAAGACTTCTGAGTTTAAACAAAGACCGGCACATGTGAGAAGTTCACCGCCCCACAGAGACCCCAACAGTTTTTCCATAGCATGTTCATTTCTGCAGTACAGTTTGAAATATTATTATTATTATTATTATTATTATTATTATTATTGGGACTGACTCTCTGTGGAGCCTCAAGTGGACATTGCTGGAACTGCAGGTTTAAAAAGCGCTTATTTATCTCATAATGTTGCACAAAATGCCACATTTTCAGCTTTTCAGTCAATACTTTTTTCTATTAACTCTTCTAAACATATTTTGGTTGTTAAGAGTGTAAAGGCTGAGAAAGTAAGATGAGGAGAAGCGTGTAAGAACCGATGAAGACGACTTAATGTCTTTAAATATCAGTGGCTGTGATCTAAATCTAAACACCTACATTCCTCTGTCACATTCTTTTAGCCTGAAATGTGACGACTTTTCATAACGTGATCCAACAAACACACACACAAAAATATGCATTACCAGTCAAAAGTACCACCTTTTCATTCAATGTTTTTGAATGAACATTGAGGGGTGTGCGTGACCCCTGCAAAAGGTTCATGTCTCTATATCAGATGTCCAGAGAGGTGCACAACAATAAGCTTAACAACAACTTTTATTTGTTACTGGGTGAGAATCAGGCTTGCGACTCCAAAGGTGTGCAGTCTTGCCACTACACTATCCAGCTGCGTAACGTGTTCGGTATAAGGCAGGTTATGATAATACCTTGATCAAATTCAGTGTTAAATCTGTTCTTAACGTAAGGTATATCACTGTGTTTGCCTCAAAAGTTGATTCTGTTCATCTGGACGTTTTCAGGGGGAGAAACGTTTC
>NW_024582949.1:299984-305350 GCF_018398535.1 Haplochromis burtoni
TGAGACCTGATCTGTTAAAGTCTGATTTCTAGTTTAAACCTCATTTTACAAACATGTCCACATGGATCACACAGGCTGCAAACATGCAGATGTTAAAGTGACACATTTATTGAAGGAATATTTGGTTAAATGTGTGAACATTTATTTTGGTTCCACAAAAACTGATATTTCTGCCAAACAAAGGACGTTACATACAGCTCATAATTTAAAAGTAAAAAAAAAAATTGAATTATCAGAAATAAATACAAATATTATTGATGCTTTTTAATGTTGTCACACATTGACCTAAAAATGGAAAAAAAAAAAGGCTTTCGTGAATTTATGTACAGTTATTTATTATTACTGAAACTATAGAAAACTATAGATTCTAATAATGAATTTAAATCTCATACATACGGGCTGTTTTAAGCTGCTGTTGTTCATAATTCAAGAACTTGCTCAGCCAAATGATGCACTCGTTCTCCAGGTATCCCTTGGTGTACTCTCTCAGCACCTGGATGCCGTCCCACTTCTTCTTGGTGGGTTCTGCCTCCGGAGTCGCAGCGACCCAGACTCCATGTTTATCATCGAAGGACAGGAAGTCGTCTCCATCATAGGCGTACATTTTCATGCCTGGGACAAACCTGAGCGTGCCGTCGGGCTGCGTCTGACCCTCACAGCCGTGCATCCACTGAAGAACGTGGAGGTCTGGAAGCAGGAGGGTGAAATAAATAAATAAATGTTTAAATAAACATCAGAGGAGAAAAGATGAAGACCATGAATCAAAACATAACTTTTTAATTTAACCAATAAGCAGGAATAATTTGTTTCTGAGTTGAACAGCTTGAAGTTGAAACATTCCTGTGCAGACAGCTTTATGCTGTTGATTTCATGCTTTCTTACTGATTACTGATCATTCAGATTTCATGGATTTTACCTGAGTTATCAAATCATTAAAAACATCAAAAACTTACTGGCTGAGTCACTCTGTCTCATTCGCTCCATCAGGATGCCGATGTTGACCTTGAACCTCTGCTGCTTCCTCTTGCGGGACTGTGTGCCTCTTTCCCAGTAATCAGCAGGTAAACGCTCTCTCATCCACTCCTGTCTGGGAACTTTCACCTGATGCTCGCTGTCAAAGTAGTCGATCATCCTGCCGTCCAGCAAACCCATGGCTGTGAACTCGCGGATGCCCGGGAGGCCGACAGGTTTGGAGAGCGCCGTGTAGATGTAGGTGAGGGAGTGAGTCTCTGAAAGTCACACAGGAGGAAATGTGTCAGATTTGGACCCAAACCTCCGTGTCCAACATCATAAAGACGTCTTTCTTTAAAGATTAAATCTGTAATGCAGTGATTTCAGTCTCAGCTAGAACCTTAGAAATGTAAACATCCAAATACACTGATAATAAGGGTTCAAACTAAAGCTGAGGTTTGTGTGAAGACGTCACCGAGCTGTTTGAAACCTACAAACTTTACAGAAGTTTAACATCAGACAGAAAACTTCCTGTTCTCATTTGGTTAGTAGTTAAATTACTTTCAGTTTTCAAAGTCCTCTGAATTTGCTCTGGAAGGAAAAATCAGCAAACTATTTTCTTTAGTGTTTTCAGTGGGAGACACGTTTCGTCACTCCCACTGAAAACATCCAGATAAACAGAATCAACTTTTGGGGATTTACTTACCTGGATGATTGAGCATGCATCAAGACTTTTTCTTAAATGTTTAATTTTTTCAATAGTTCCAGTTTCACATGTTTACATGTTTGTGTCCCTGTTTTGTAAATGGAGTCCAGGCTGGGAGGGAGTACAGAGTATAAATTTTGATCACCTTTCTTTTTCTGTTTCTTCTGTAACTTGACTTTGTTCATTAAAACAGAGAAATGTAGAATATTCCTGAACCATGAGGGAGGAACAGAGAAACACAGAGACCTCCTGAGAAGCAGTGAGAGCTCCTCAGCTCCTCAGCAGCACAGATATGATCTGTTTGTCATTTAGTGAGGACAGAGCACGGTGCTGTCCTCTGCACAGATCTCTTTAACCCTGCAGAGAGCTGTGATCAGGGTTACGTTTAAAAACATCCGCTATCAACTTCTGAAAACTTCTCTCTTACACAGAACGGCCAAATTAAACAAGAAAGTAAGACTGAAACTAATGAATAACCTCAACATTTATGTAGCTGTGTAAACCCTAGTTTTGCATATGACAGTGTTGTTTATTATAAGATTGATTGATTGATAATACTTTATTCATCCTGAGGGAAATTGAGTTAAGGCTGCCAGCTGTGCCAGCGCCATGAGATAACATGAGATAACATGAGATAGCATTAACACTTTGAGCAAAACTGAATATATTGCAGAGTGTTTCCCCCTCCACCATTAACAAATTGTTCAGCACATAGTGCAGATCAACTTGTTTCTTCTTTTCAGTGGCAAGCGATGCCTATGATTGTGCCAGAGGACATGTCGAACAACACCATGGGAATTTCAGATTTCACACAGGTGGTTGGCTGTTACACTCTGGAAATGGAATGAAGATGAATGTTATTAACCCTTTGGGGTCAGCGGACACGCCTACCTCCAAATCACATGACTGATTTAAGCTGACATAACAACAAGAGAGAGAGATATCGATAGTGAGTGAGTTCTGAGATGTGGGAGATTTGCGACGTTAAGCGTGGAGTGTGTAGTTTGTGTGTTTTGTAGTGGTTGTTTTGTTTTGTGTGTCAGTGAGGGCACTAATGAACGTCACAAATGCAGACTGCAGTGTAAACACTGTCTCCACTGTCACCAGATATATTGGCTGGATTTAGATGAATACTTGTATATGTTTACAAAGTTTGTGCATACGTTTTTAAAATGCAGAATTTATATTTGCATTTCAAGTTATGAAAACAATTTACTAAACATGTCTGTGGTTTATACAGCTAAAATATAGCTGCTAGAAGGATTTTATGTTTTTGTGTGATTTCAGATCAGTGGTGTTAATACAGTATGTCAGTAAAAATCAACTAAATTCAGACATGTGAGGTTGTGCTGAAAAGAATGATTTTGCTACCCCATTTCATTTTCATGCCACCCGAAGAAAATTCCTCTAGATCCGCCCCTGGTTGCTGCGCATGCGCACAACACAAAGTTAAGTGGCAGACTGTTCTACCTACTTAAATTTATGCTGGAATTATTGTGTGACAGCAGACATGTGCATAAACTACGTACAGTAGAATGCTTTGCCAAAGTACGATGGTTTGTCAGAACGCCGCGTTTAAGTCGTTAGAAACAGTTTCATTTTATAAATACATCTGACTTTTTGTTTCTATGCGCCAGGAAGTATTAAAGTATCAAACTTCTTTCAGGACAATTTTTACACAACAGGACTGATGTAGGTGCACTAAAAATAAATACATTAAAACTTTTAGTTAAATAAACTCGTCTGACATTAATCATTTTACTTTCGATTTGAACCCGCCTCATGAACGTGTGTAAAACGTAAACTCACCGCTGTTTACTGTCAGTCCTGTCCCCACAAGGAGCAAAACTGCGATCACGAACATTTTAATCTAAATCAAGTCATCTACTCCGGAATAAGGTTGGATTTATTCCCCTCCGTTGGACCGAATATTCGTCTCCATGTCTGCTCCTCGCTGCTTCCTGATTTTTCGGTTTAGTGATGCATTCAGGGAACGCGCGTAAACTACAGACCATTCAGGAAAGTTCACTATTCACAGACGAGTGAGAAACTAACAGCTAATAGAAGAAAAATGCAACAGAGATTCTACACAGACATACACACAGGCAATGTTCCCTCTAATGTTTCATGTGTCTGAGCGAACACACAAACTCCCTGAGCGTCCCTTGAACCACTGTGAGCAACAGCAGACGTGTGCACTGTGGTCACGCCAGCATCGAATCCATCCAAGTTACATGTTTATTAAAATAATCAAATTACAGCATTTACATTTATGTTAGACTACTTTTAATTAACTGCTTCAGCCCACTGACAATGAAAATTAAAAAAAAAAATCTTGTTCATGACCTGCAGCATGTTAACACTACTGGAAGTAAAAATAACTTGAACTCCAATTTTGAAAACACAACTTTCTTCTTCTTTTTTCTTTTTTAAAATAAAGCTCTGACTTGTATTTGACTTGAGAGAGTCTATAACTCTGTCTGCAAAATACAGTAAATAATGACCGATGCTGGGCAATTAAGTATATAGTTACTTCTTCAAAAAAGTTACTGAGTTTTGCAAACAACAAAGTTTTTTGCAGCTGTTTACCTAAAAATGCAGCCAAGGTGTTTTTTAAATAAACATTTCAAACTATTTACAGAACAATCAGCTGTTCTGCATCAAATCTGATGTCACACAAATTATTTGTGCCGCTCCAAAAAATAATTTCTGTCCGCTATGAGATGAAGGAGAACAACAGCCTGATACCTGCAGGCCTGACAGCAGCAGATGTATCACTGCTGTAACACCTGTAACACTCAGCAGTCGCCTCATTGTTCTGACACACAACACAACTACTGACTACACTACACACTAACTACACAAGATTTGTGCTAAACGTTGCAAATCTCTCACATCTCAAAACACCGCCGTCACTCCTAAAACTTCCTCCCGTTTCTTAACAACTAAATGCCATGTTTTGATTGGTCGACATGGTACATTTTTCGACCAATGGGAAAGGGTGGGGGTGTTTTGGTTTCGTCTTTGCTCACAGGCTTTCGAGCGTTTTCCTTATAAAACGTCGTTTTTACCGTTTCTTCCCGCAGTAAATATAAACAACGACAGTATTCAGGAAGAAAACCAAACATTGCAGATATTTTATCATAACTCTGGTTTTACGTGGCCGAGCAACACAATTTAAAAACTGGTATAAAGTCCACAGTTTTTCCGTTACTTCTTCCGTCTGTCCTGCTCACATCTCCAAATGTTGTACACGTTGTCATTAATGTGGCTTCACTCCACATCAGCCACGCTGCTTTGCTAGCTAAAACACTGGTGTCGGCACATATTTACTTTAATTTCAATTCAGGTTAGAATTTTTTTGTGTGCTCTCTGCGCAGAGACCGTGCCAACAGTGCGCAATTGCGCACGTGCGCATGCTTAGCGGGAACGTTGCACACAGGTATATATATATATACCTGTGTGCAATGTAGAATAGAATAGAATAGAATAGAAAACTTTATTTGTCAATTTCTTCAAATGTACTTGCCATACAAAGGAATTGAAATTACTATCACACTGTCCCATGCGTAGACATTGACAACAATAAAGTGCAGATGCACAACAAAAACAGCCCTAACAATAAGGTAATATTAAATAGGTAACAGGATAGACAAGACCTAAAAATAAATAAAATAAAGTGTTCCAACAGTGTTCCCTGGAAAATAGT
>NW_024582950.1:0-42937 GCF_018398535.1 Haplochromis burtoni
CTAAGCACATGCGCTACTACAAAATTAAACCAGGGAAGAGCTCATGATAGGATGAGGGACCTATGCCACTAGAGACCAGCTAATTTAGCACGTTTTTTACAGTGATGTACTTCTTTTTAAGAGTATATCCAGTATAACAGCAAATCCAGCATGTCCAAATTAACACTGTCGGATTTGATTTCAACACTATTAAAGTGTCTATATGGGTCCACACCAGAGAGTGTTAATTTAACTCTTTTTGGAGAGTTGGTACGTTAACTCTGATTTAGTGTTAAACACCAAATCTGTCTGGAGTTGATAATTTAACACTTGGTGTTAAGAGTTTATATATTAACTCTCAAAGAGTATTTTAGTTTAACTACGTAAGAGTTATCTTCTAATTCATTCTAAAAAGCGGGAATTTTACTGTTCTGAACTTCTAGAAATTTCTTTTGGAAATAAACATTTACTAAAAAGACGCAATGGTTTTTGAAAAACATTTATTCTGAACTGTGCACCACAATTTCAAAACATTTTCTGAAAGATGTAACAGTGTACATGTTCTCACTTTCATTAGAATTTTGTTTATCAAAAGGTCTGACATGGTAAATGCAAATAACAGCATCTCATCACTTATTTCTTCAATACAATATGTGTAGCGACTTCCACAGTCGCTATAGGCCGGGGATGGAGCCTGCCTGTTTGCCTGACGCGCTGTCAAAGTTACGCAATAATGCGAGAGATGGAATTGTTTGCTCGTTTAATTAAAGTGCTTTGCGTTTTTACAGAGTAGTATCATCGGCTCCTGATTCAAACTCTTACAACATCACAGGCTCTAATATAACGAAGCGAACATGTAGTGCAGCGGTCAACAAAAACTACGGCTACCCAGCCCTCCTCTCTGTCAAAATCAAAACCAGTGAATGACAGACTGACAACGCCCATTTATGTCACCGCTAGCACCCACGTGACTCCCATAACAACCAAACAAATAAAAACCCAGTGATCATCAAAATTCAATACATTCAATTATGGCTCCTACACACCAGCCCCTAATTATTAGGATCCCTTCTAATAATTACCCATAATTAACCAAGTAGGAGACATAAAACATGCAGAGAAAAGTCAAGCATTTACTGTATTTCAATATTACCCGCAGGAATCCTATAGGTAATCTTAAAGTCTATCTTTAAAGAAAAATGAGAGACATTTTATGTCCAAATACAATCAAAGTCTGATAATTGGACCCAGAAGTCTTTAACTGTGATCTGCCTCCAGCAGTAGACACAGTTTGGTAATAGGTCGATCCAGGCAACTAGTCTGAGTTTTAATCCGAACTTGACGAACGAATCCTCTTCGGTCAGGAAAAGTCTTTATCACACGTCCCATTGGCCAAGAGTTTCGAGGTGCCGAACTGTCCATGATGAGAACCAGATCTCCCACGATGAGGTTCCTTTTTACTCCAATCCATCGCTGACGTTCCTGTTGCTGTAGTAGGTATTCCTTCACCCATCTTTTCCAAAACAAGTCAGACATGTATTGGACTTGTTTCCATCTTCTGTGTGTGTACATATCAGTGGAATGGAATACTCCTGGTGGTAATATCGGTGAGGTCTTTAACAGAAGAAGATGATTAGGGGTCAAAGCTTCCAGGTCGTTAGGATCCATTGAGGCTTTGGTAATTGGGCGGCTGTTAATGATGGCTTCAACCTCACAAAGTACAGTATGAAGACCTTCTTCATCCAGGTTTTGTACTTTCATTATGGAATTAAGTACTTTGCGAACCAGTCTTATCAGTCGCTCCCAGGTTCCTCCGTGATGTGAACCTCCAGGTGGATTAAAGGTCCATTTAACTCCCTTTTGCAGAAAGACGTCATTGATTTTTACCTGGTTCCAATGTTCAATGGCAGTTCTAAGTTCACGTTCAGCACCTACAAAATTGGTTCCGTTGTCAGAACGCAGTTCTCGAACCTGACCTCTTCTTGCATTGAAACGTCTGAACGCATTAATGAAAGAGTCAGTATCCAGTGATGGAGCAACCTCAATGTGAACAGCACGGATAGCAAGGCAGGTGAATATAACACCGTATCTCTTCACCACGCTCCTCCTACTTTTTACACTGAAGGGTCCGAAGTAATCCACTCCCACCCGCGTGAATGGAGGTTCATCTGGAATGATTCTTTCATTGGGCAAATCCGCCATCTGTTGATTCACTGGTGGAGCATTAAGACGTCGACAGATGACACATTTAGATAACACTTTTCTTATTGCTGTACTAGCTCCAATCAACCAGTACTTTTCTCTTAGCTTAGACAGCATGTGGTTACGACCACCATGTCCAACTTCCTGATGTATGTGTCTAAGCAAGAGCTCGGAAATGTGTTGATCCTTTGCTAGTATTATGGGATGTTTCACCTCAACCGGCATCAATGATCTACTGAGTCTCCCACCCACTCTGAGAATTCCATCTTGCAGCTGTGGGCAGAGTCTTCTTAGAGGACTTGATTTTATAATGGGTTGTCCCTTCTCCAGACTCACAAGCTCCAAGGAAAATCTCCTCCTCTGACAGAACTTGATAATGACAACCTCAGCTTTGTCCAGATCTTCCACTGTAAGATTCTTAATCACAGATGTCCTCTTAAAGTTCCTCAGCTTTTCTTCCACAAATGATTTCTGTTGCTCTTTGGTGACCTCTGACTGTGGTAAACTTGAACACAATTCTCTCCTTTTCTTCACAAAGGACAGAAGCAAGTCCTTAAATTTTAACAGCCATGCCACTGACTTCTTAAGACGTGTCCAGGTGGAAAAATGTTTAAACAAGCGAGTAACAGAATTTTCTCCAGCTTGCTCAACACTCACTGTGGCAACTGTTTTTACCTCAGGATCATCAGATGCAAGCAGACTGATGTCATCTGGGTAGACAGGCCATTCACTTCTAGATTGTAGAAGATACTGAGGCCCAGACAACCATTTTGTATTCTTCATAAAAACATCGACTTTCACTCCTCTTGAGGCCATATCTGCTGGATTACTGGCAGTGTCCACATATCTCCATTGCGAGGAAGATGAAACTCTTAAGATTTGTGAAACTCTGTTGGCCACAAAAACCTTGAATCTTGAAGTTTCACTCCTGATGTATTTAAGAACAGAAGCACTGTCTGTCCAAAACACAGAATCCAGAAGTTCCATCTGCAGCTCTTTCCTCCAGAGTACATCCAATCGACTGGCCATGGTTGCTGCAATGAGCTCCATCCTCGGGATGGTAAAGGATTTAAGAGGAGCAACACGAGCCTTTCCCATAACAAACGCACAGTGTCGTTCTGAACAAATGTTTTCAATCAGCAGGTAGGTCACTGTTCCATACCCATCCTCACTGTAGAGATGTCCAAAGTCATCCGCACACTTTCTGAGTGCAAAGTTGGCACAACTTGGTGACGAAGTTGCCCCGAAGAGATGTACATTCATCCTGTATTCAGATGTTGGTTGTTCCAGATCACCTTTAGGCCACCAGAGAAATCTCAATAGATCTTTATCTTCAGCTGGAACCATGACTTGATGGAACATGGATTCAATATCTCCCATAATTACAACTGGCTCCTTCCTGAATCTTGTGATCACTCCTATTAAAGAGCTTGTAAGATCAGGTCCTTGTAAGAGTTGGGAGTTTAAAGATGTTCCCTGATAACTCACTCCACAGTCAAACACAACTCTGAGTTTCTTCTTAGTCGGATGGTAAACACCATGGTGTGGTATATACCACAGCTTGCCATCATTGCGATTGATCTCCTCTTCCGGGACCTTTTCAGCATAACCTTTAGCCAGAAGCTCATTCATGAAGACTTTGTACTCAGTATGAAACACTGTGTCTCTCTCAAATCTCTTTTGTAGAAAGCGCAGACGTTGTTGAACAACTTTCTTATTGTTTAGCATACTGATACTGGCATTCCGAAAAGGTAATGCTATCTGGATATGACCACCCACATATTTGGCAGAGTTAGTCACTATTTCCAGAAATCTCTGATCCTCTCTTGACAATCCAACCTGCTCATCAACTTTGCTCTCAGGAAAGTCATTCTTGAACTGTTGCTGCCAAAGCTCCTCCAGCGTGACAACAGAAATTCTGTTGACTGTAACTTGTGGATGCTTCTGATCACTTGTAGCTTCACAGTTTCCTGAAAGTGGTCCATTGATGGTCCAGCCAAGCCTTGTCCTTACGGCATACGGTCCTCCATCAACACTACACACCACTTCCAGAGGTTCCAAGGCTTTGGGAATGTTTGTTCCAATCAGAAGTTCAATTCCTGCATTTATTTGAGGCAGGGTTATGTGTTTTAAATGTGCCCATCCTTCAATATCTCCTGGTGTTGTAATATTTCCTTTATGTACAGGCATGGACTCCTGTGTGTACACTTTTGGCAGTTCCAGAAATTCGTCACCACAAAGAGCGGCAACCTCCAGTCCTGATAAAGTGTTGCTGCTCACAACTCTTTCCTGGCCCATGGTTCTGAGGAGGATGTTTCCTTTCCTTCCCTCAAGGTGAAGTCTGCGCATCAGACTCTCAGTGCAGAAAACTGCTGTGCTCCCTTGGTCCAAAAAAGCATACAGTGGGGCAAAAAAGTATTTAGTCAGCCACCGATTGTGCAAGTTCCCCCACTTAAAATGATGACAGAGGTCAGTAATTTGCACCAGAGGTACACTTCAACTGTGAGAGACAGAATGTGAAAAAAAAAATCCATGAATCCACATGGTAGGATTTGTAAAGAATTTATTCGTAAATCAGGGTGGAAAATAAGTATTTGGTCAATAACAAAAATACAACTCAATACTTTGTAACATAACCTTTGTTGGCAATAACAGAGGTCAAACGTCTACTATAGGTCTTTACCAGGTTTGCACACACAGTAGCTGGTATTTTGGCCCATTCCTCCATGCAGATCTTCTCGAGAGCAGTGATGTTTTGGGGCTGTCGCCGAGCAACACGGACTTTCAACTCCCGCCACAGATTTTCTATGGGGTTGAGGTCTGGAGACTGGCTAGGCCACTCCAGGACTTTCAAATGCTTCTTACGGAGCCACTCCTTTGTTGCCCGGGCGGTGTGTTTTGGATCATTGTCATGTTGGAAGACCCAGCCTCGTTTCATCTTCAAAGTTCTCACTGATGGAAGGAGGTTTTGGCTCCAAATCTCACGATACATGGCCCCATTCATTCTGTCCTTAACACGGATCAGTCGTCCTGTCCCCTTGGCAGAAAAACAGCCCCATAGCATGATGTTTCCACCCCCATGCTTCACAGTAGGTATGGTGTTCTTGGGATGCAACTCAGTATTCTTCTTCCTCCAAACACGACGAGTTGAGTTTATACCAAAAAGTTCTACTTTGGTTTCATCTGACCACATGACATTCTCCCAATCCTCTGCTGTATCATCCATGTGCTCTCTGGCAAACTTCAGACGGGCCTGGACATGCACTGGCTTCAGCAGCGGAACACGTCTGGCACTGCGGGATTTGATTCCCTGCCGTTGTAGTGTGTTACTGATGGTGACCTTTGTTACTTTGGTCCCAGCTCTCTGCAGGTCATTCACCAGGTCCCCCCGTGTGGTTCTGGGATCTTTGCTCACCGTTCTCATGATCATTTTGACCCCACGGGATGAGATCTTGCGTGGAGCCCCAGATCGAGGGAGATTATCAGTGGTCTTGTATGTCTTCCATTTTCTGATGATTGCTCCCACAGTTGATTTTTTCACACCAAGCTGCTTGCCTATTGTAGATTCACTCTTCCCAGTCTGGTGCAGGTCTACAATACTTTTCCTGGTGTCCTTCGAAAGCTCTTTGGTCTTGGCCATGGCGGAGTTTGGAGTCTGACTGTTTGAGGCTGTGGACAGGTGTCTTTTATACAGATGATGAGTTCAAACAGGTGCCATTCATACAGGTAACGAGTGGGGGACAGAAAAGCTTCTTACAGAAGACGTTACAGGTCTGTGAGAGCCAGAGATTTTCCTTGTTTGAGGTGACCAAATACTTATTTTCCACCCTAATTTACGAATAAATCCTTTACAAATCCTACCATGTGAATTCATGGATTTTTTTTTCACATTCTGTCTCTCACAGTTGAAGTGTACCTCTGGTGCAAATTACTGACCTCTGTCATCATTTTAAGTGGGGGAACTTGCACAATCGGTGGCTGACTAAATACTTTTTTGCCCCACTGTATGTGCGAATGTTATCTGGATTACAAAGACAGACTCGATGAAAGACAAAGAAAAGATACGAGGAAAAAATCAAAGGAGTGAAAGGGTCAGACCCTTACGAGCACACAGAGTGGACAAAAGACGTTAGCGTGCTGCCCAACTTTCACCACGCTCAGATTTATAATTATACGGTTCTTGGAGTGAGTGCATACACTCATGAAGTTTAGTAACTTCAGGTCACTGCAACAAGCCCAGGTACAGTTTACCGACGGATGGGTACAGGACCTTGAAATGCACCGTGTAGAACGAAAGACCATCGTACGAACAAAGGTAAGTTTACCAGTCTCACAAATCGTCGTCATAAATACACATTCGTTAACCGTTTATTAATAGGACCTTTGAGCTCAACGGTAATTAATTAGTAGTGGAAATAATTTCTGGTAGCATTACAGAAATGTAGCAGTGACAATAATATTGTATGCTGTAATCGTACTGGGCAATTAGTGATACAAAAAACTGTTTTATCCTGTGAATAAAAGTATATGTTTTTGTCAATGTACCATAATAACAGAAGCGAAACGCAATATTGTGTCAGGACAATTCACTATTTATGCACAATAAACAAAGGAGCATAGCGACAATTTCTGTTCAGCGCCAGACTTGCTTGTAACCTATATCACCAATTATGTTAAGAAAAATGACGTATTAACTACAACAGCAGACTGACCTTTGTGGGAATGCTTGGAGCAGACTAACCTGTGAGCTGGAGTGTTCTGGGACGTTATATTTGGTCTTTGAATGGCTGCAATCCAGGCCATCCGTCGCCTGTTTGTTACTTCGGAAACATGGCTCGAACAATTTCTCTTCAACGACGTAATCCGATAACAACCGATCTCTTTACCCGTCGGCTTCCCGTGGCTGTCATGCGACCGGCTATTGCAGTTAATAATACAACAGCTTCTTGACATTTTTGTGTTTCTTTTTATCGCTGTGTGACTGATTTCAATTGAAAGCCTGCGTGCGCTAGTACCTCTTGCCACGAGTTCCCAGAATCCTTTGCGGTTTTACCCCTGAATGACGTCACATTTTCAATCTCTATCGGACCATCTCTCCCTGTTCCTCACACCTCGGTATTCACCACTCATCCAACGTGTGAAACCTGCTGTGAGGACAATTAAAGTGTGGCCAGAGGGGACAGACGCAGTGCTCCAGGACAGATTTAAAAACACAGACTGGAATATGTTCACCCACACAGACCTGGACCAGTACGCCTCATCTGTACTGGATTACATCTCCAAAACCACAGACAGTGTCACCACCCAGAAACAGATCACCATGTACCCCAACCAGAAGCCTTGGATGAACCGGGATGTTCGTCTCCTCCTGAAGGCCCGCAACACCGCCTTTAGGTCAGGAGATGCACACGCCTACAGTACAGCCAGGGCTAATCTAAAGAAGCATATCAAAAAAGCCAAACACCATTACAAAAAGAAGGTAGAAGAACACTTCTCCAACTCCAACCCCAGACGCATGTGGCAAGGACTCCAGACCATTACAGACTACAGGACCACCAAACCCTCCCCCGCATCCTCTGATGTCTCCTTCCTCAACAAGCTCAACAACTTTTATGCTCTTTTTGAGTGAGGGAACCCCACAATTACAACCAAAGCAGACATGACGCCAGACCACCAACCTCTGACTCTCTCCCCCACCGATGTAGGAGCAGTGCTGAGCAGGATCAATGTCCACAAGGCTGCAGGTCCTGATGGCATCCCCGGGCGTGTTCTCAGAGCGTGTTCTGGGGAGCTTGCAGGAGTGCTCACAGACATATTCAATCTGTCCTTGGCCCACGCTGTGGTACCGGCCTGCTTCAAATCCACCTCCATCGTCCCGATACCCAAAAACTCCAACCCATCTAGCCTCAATGACTACCGCCCAGTAGCACTCACCCCCATCATCACTAAGTGCTTAGAGCAGCTGGTCCTAGCACACTTCAAATCCTGTCTCCCCCCCACCCTGGACCCCCACCAATTCGCATACCGCCAGAACAGGAGCACAGAGGATGCAGTCTCCATCGCACTGCACTCTGTCCTCTCACACCTGGACAACAACAACACCTACGCCAGAATGCTGTTTATAGACTTCAGTTCAGCATTCAATACAATCCACCCCTCACAACTCATCAGGAAACTGACAGACCTGGGCATCAGTTCCCTCATCTGCAAATGGTTACTGGACTTCCTGACCAACCGCCCCCAACATGTCCGGCTGGATAACCACTGCTCATCTACCATCACAATGAACACCGGTGTACCACAAGGCTGTGTGATGAGCCCTTTCCTCTACTCCCTCTTCACCCACGACTGCAGACCTGCTGATGGTTCCAACACCATCATTAAGTTTGCAGATGACACCACGGTGATTGGCCTCATCAGTGACAACGATGAGGCCGCCTACAGGGAGGAGGTGGATCGTCTGGCTGAGTGGTGCGACAGAAACAACCTGCTGCTTAACACCGAGAAGACCAAGGAGCTCATCGTGGACTACAGGAGGAATGCTGACCCACATCCACCCATCCACATTAAGGGGACGGCTGTGGAGCGTGTGAGCAGCTTCAAGTTCCTGGGAGTCCACATCTCCGAGGATCTCATCTGGACGACCAACTGCTCCAAGCTGGTCAAGAAGGCTCACCAGCGCCTCTTCTTCTTGAGGACTCTGAGGAAGAACCACCTGTCCTCAGACATCCTGGTGAACTTCTATCGCTGCACCATCGAGAGCATCCTGACCAACTGTATAACAGTCTGGTACGGGAACTGCTCTGCCTCGGACCGGAAGGCGTTCCAGAGGGTTGTGAAAACTGCCCAACGCATCACCGGAGCACCACTTCCTGCAATGGTAAATGATCTGTATTTGTATACCGCTTTACTTGGTCCTAAGGACCCCAGCGCTTTACTCTATACACAATCATCCACTCATTCACACACTGGTGTTGGCAAGCTACAGTGTAGCCACAGCTGCCCTGGGGCGCACTGACAGAGGCGAGGCTGCCAGACACTGGCGCCACCGGGCCCTCTGACCACCACCAGTAGGCAACGGTTGAAGTGTCTTGCCCAAGGACACAACAACCAAGACTGTCGGAGCCGGGGCTCGAACCAGCACCCTTCCGATTACAAGATGAACGCCCAACTCTTGAGCCACGATCGCCATAAAGGACATCTACAGGAAGCGGTGTCTGAAAAGGGCTGGGAAAATCATCAAAGACCCCAGTCACCCATCACATGGACTCTTCACCCTCCTGCCCTCTGGGAGGCGCTACAGGAGCCTCCGGACTAAGACCACCAGGTACCGGAACAGCTTCTTCCCCACAGCTGTCAGACTCCTGAACTCTGCCTCCTGACATCTGACCCACGTTAAACATGGACTGAACATACACACACCCACAATGGACAACTGTACCCTCAAACACACAATAATAACATGGACTGAACCACCACTCACAACCACTAGCACTTTATATAGCCTCTGTAGAAACTATCTACATATCTCACTTATCTTAACTGCACTACTGTATAGCTCTGTGTAAATAATCATTCTGTACATTCGATAATTTTTAATCCTACAACTGTTTACAACTTGCATAGTTCCCATTTCTGTATAACTGTATATCTCAGATTCTGTAAAGTTATTTATTTCATATTCTGTATAGTTTTTCATATTTATCACTAGTTATAGAATATTCACAACATACTTCATACCATGTACATTATAACATACATAATAGACCCATTTCTGTAATATACTCACATATCTATATTATTGCTAATATATATTGTAATATATCTATATCATGGCTAAAGCACTTCTGGATGGATGTGTGTTTTAATTTCTTCCTGAATTTTGTGCAATATTCTTCTGTCATCAACTGCCATCATTTACTCCTTGGCTCTAATTTCACTTGCTTCTTTATTTCCCAAGTTAAATTCAATTCAGTTTTATTTATTTGGTGCCAAATCACAACAACAGCTGCCTTGAGGTACTTTGTATTGTAAAATAAAGACCCTACAGTAAAAGTCATCCTACTGACTTCTGTCTAATGCTGCTAAGGCTACATTTTCCTGTGACACCACCTGGCACTCTTTGATTTCTTTTAGCTTTCACCTTTAGCTTAAGATGTAATCACCTGTATGAATTTTCCTCCACTCTTATAGTTGTCCTATGTTACTTCCTCTTCTTGAATTATTTGTTTACCACTGCCATCCCCATCCTATTCACACAATCCACCACCCTACCTACCCAACATCTCACTGAAGTCTGCTCACTCAAAGGACACTCTCTACCACTCCATCAAACTTACTCCAGAATTCCTCTTTCTCTTCTGAAATGCAACCAGTGGAGCAAATACACTGACAACATTCAACACCATCCCTTTAATATCCAACTTCAAACTCATGATAATGTCTGACATTCTCTTCACCTCCACAACACTACACATTTCCCCTTCGTTCAAGTTTACTCCTACTCCATCTCCAGTGCTTCTAGCCTTGCTTCCTTTCCACCTTTAAACACCTGATTTCCCCTTTCTCCCTCCCTCCCACTGTTTCTTCCCTCGATATAGTCCTCCAAAATATCCACTTTTCCTAGGCTTTAACTTAAAATTGCCTTTCAACCTAAGGACCTATTTAAATGGCAGTTGTGTAGCTGAGTGTTAAGAGATTCCAAAAATAAATATTTTTACATATTATTTTCTCATTTAAATAAATAGTTATTATTAGTAACTGAAGCACAGTTAGAACTGCATGACAGAATATGTCCAGATCTCAATGAATACTGAGGTCCATATTTTTCAGTGCATATGGCACTGATGAAATGAAGTCCTACATCTGTTCTTTGTGATTTGAATTGGAAAAGTTCAATCACTGAGAAATGAGACAACAAAGTCTCAGAGCACCTAACAATTGGACCTTAATATCTTCCTTAATATCTATATCTATATATATATATATATATATTAGGGGTGCAACGATACACAAAATTCACGGTTCGGTTCGATACTTTGGTGTCACGGTTCGATATTTTTTCGATACAAAAAAAATGTTCATGCCTTTTTAATTTGTCATTTATTAAAATTATAAATATATATTTTAACTCAAAAGTACAGTTTTTAAATTTAACCCTAACCCTTGTGCGTGTTTTTTATTTTGACAGCGAATGCGCACCTGCGGACCACTTATGTGCAGCCCTGGTTATATAGCTCGTCATATTGCAGCCACAGAAATTCTTTTGTCCATGAAACCATAAAGCTGCACTTTCTTTTTGCCTTATAGTCTGATTTGTCATAACTTCTCCGTTTTGTGGTAAGCTTTTCTTTGGCTGTCACTTCTTCACCCTGACCTGTCTTATTTGGCTCAGCAGAACTAAAATATATATCCTGCTGCTTTTACACACGCACTCACATAAGCTCAGCGATTCTCTGCGCGATCAACCTCTCACATGTTTAAGCTGCGGGAGATTTCACTTGTCATGTTTGCATAGTAAGCTAACGATTAATAAGACGATGTCAGAGGAATTGGTGCACAAATTATCATCACTCACAGATCAGTGCTGTCGCTCTCTATACACAGTTCGCACGATTGCAAAGTGAAAGCAAAAAAACAAGCGCAAATTCAAACGCGACTTCAATATGTCACATATTGACAGTGGCTCACCGATGCCAATGACATAATTACCCAGCTACATTTCTGAAAGAATGCAAAAGCATTGACATATATTTTTCCTACAATAGCCCGACGGGCAGGGAAGAGATAGATTTTGGTAGCCCGACTGGAATAGATTCGGGACAAGCCCTGTATCTGATTGAGGAATCACTCATCTTTGGAAAAGAGAGTTTATTACAGAGAAATGTCTTTCCAAAATAAAAGCTATACTATCCGCTTCTTCTGGGCTATATTCTCAGCAGCATAAGGAGAATCATGTGCTAACAGCTGTCTAAATGACTCGGCTAAAGTTAGTAGCATGCTTGTTGTTTTTGTCTTTGCACTAGGATGATGTCGGCGTAAATGTGCAGTCATATTCGTTGTGTTCCCACTAGTGCTTTCAGGTTAATCTCGTTGAAATGACCTTAACGCCACAACACGGCAAATCTCCGTTAACGAGCTACCGCCGATCGCCCGTGCATGGGGCTAGACGGCCAACACGTTAACGAGCTAACTGCGCTAACACACTAGTTCCCACCCATGTAATTGAGCATTGCATGGCACATCCAACATACTGTTTTACTTTAGTCCATGACGCGCTTACCTTCAGGGTCATACGTCACATGAAAACCAAAATAATTCCAAACGCCAGATCTGAATGAGGGTGGGGGAGGTCCATGTTGCAAGGAGAGCTTAACTTCTGTCTCGCTAGCTTGCCCTGCGCTCTTCCTTCTGACGATGCTGTCTGTGTTGAGCTCAGTGGATCTGCGCTCGACAGTGCAGCCTAGGCGGAGTAGTCGAACGCAGATTCACTGAGCGCTCAACACAGACAGCATCGTCAGAAGGAAAGTTGATAAAATAAATTACAAATTTGTATTGTTCGATACATATGCGTACCGAACCGAAAGCACTGTATCGAACGGTTCAATATCGATACGAGTATCGTTGCACCCCTAATATATATAGATAGATAGATAGATAGATAGATAGATAGATAGATAGATAGATAGATAGATAGATAGATCCATACAGCTACCACAAGCCTTTTCGTTGTACACACAGCCTTCTTAGTTCACTACAAGAGGCATCTTTATAATAGCCAATTGTTTCTCCATCACAACAAACTCACAAGTCCTAGCCAATAAAAGAATCTATGAGTAACCCTATGCACATTTCATCACACAGCTGCACTGAGTGTTCCCACAGTATACCATCTTTGATAGGCAGGATTCTGAGATGAAGAATGAAAGTAATATGCACAGGTCCTGCCCCTAATTTGTACATACATTCTTCTGCATTTAGAGAAAAAGCAGCTGGGGGTGGGGGGATGCTAAGATTCTCTTTTTCGGCAGCTCTACACTGAGAAAGGCAACAGCTGTTCATTTGGTGGCAGCGCACCTTTGTTGACCCCATTTCCTTCTGTGCGGTGCCTGAGACAGTGGAGAAATTAGTTGCATTATCCGCTCCCTACCGCAGCAGGTCTAGCTGTGATTCTGCCCAGATTCTGTCCATTACAGTGGCCCCTCTATCTGATTAGCCCCAACACACTCACTAACATGCCAAATCACTGCTTTCACTCAGCTACCGCAAGCCTCCACTTGCTGACAAACAGACAGAGAAAAGGGTGACTTCAAGACAGATAGGTAGCAGTGTTCAAGACAATTTTTTTCACTTAAATTCAGACAGCGAAATTAAGGTGTTTCATTCCAAACAAACAGTCTGGAACAGAACAAATGCAAATATATTTTGCAGCATATTTACAAGTAAAATAACTTGCCATTTATAGTTTGAGATGATTTTGTATCATTATTGGATGGAAATGTTTAAATTATAATTCAGTATGTCCACATGTGCCATTGTCAAGGGTACTGATATTGGAAGTTTTGTCCAATTAGGGTCAAGTATTACAAGTTTTTGAGAATACAAAGAGAGCAGCAAGCATTCCTGTCTAGCATTTTGTTCTTATGTTAACACCTGATATTCAATGTGAGATTCCAATATAACTGCTGGTGTAATGTAATCTGTCTGTTTACTCTGTGATTGAAAACACTGTATTATAATAGTAGTCAGAATTATTCAGGCCTAGTTGCACAATGCACCCACTCTTCTTTTTTTTTAAATAAGTGTATTACTTGAGTAATTGTCTCCATGCCAATCAGATTAGTTCTCAAATATTTTAGTCATAATTTCCAATAAGAACTGTAAATTTCTAGATAATTTCTAGGTAATTTTTTCATATATGTTTTCTATACTTTTATTCACTCCTAAAATAAATAGCACATAGAGCAGTTATTATTAATAGGATATTTACGAGTTTTTAGAAACAGATAACTTCTAGTATTATTGGTTTATATTTACATATAAACTCCTAGGAGACGGCATAGATCCTTATTTAATATTTACTAAGTCAATACCGTAATGTAAAGAAAAGCAGTGGGCAAAATTATAGCTGATGCTGATGTGTTAAATGTTGTACGGTTTAAAAAAAGAATGTACTAGTAGGAGTGTAAAGAAAGTTGTTGGGTTGAGAGGGTTATTTCCCAACAGACTGCCATTTTATCATGGAAACAGCTGTCATTTTGTTCCTTGCTGACATTATTCATACTACATTTTATGATCATTTCCTCTCTTTTTAAGAAAACCCATGCAGATTCTGCTAATTACATGTAGACCTGCAGCACATCGTGTATGATTTACACCTCTGCCTGTCCCCCATCCATTTTTATTGACTTTATGCACAGGAGACATTTTAACTGAAATACCCTTTTTTAATATTCACTCTGAACACAACAGCAGCCTAAAGTCATATTGATTGTGGTTGAATTAAAAGTACCTGATGCAGTGCGTCTCTAATCCGCAGGGTCTTTTAAGAGTCACCTGGTCTGACAAATGGGCCCTTTTAAAGGAGTATAATGTGTTCTTAAATTATTTTATTGATGGGGGGGGGGCAGCCACTCCAGGTACCCATACAAACTGACTTAACATGCTGTGAAAGGGTCAATTTGGCCTCCATTTTCCATTTCTTCCTTATCTGCATTTACAGTCATGCTGTGAGGCTCGATGTGAGCTGGGATGGGCTTTGATCCCATGCTGAAAAGCTGACAAATTTCAGGATTTTCTCACATTTAAGAGGTTCTTCCATGTCACTAGATATTTACTAAAAGTTTACATTTGCTGTGCCAGAGGCACAGATGATGTGGTACTATTTTGACCTGGGAGCATTTAATCCATAAAAATATTAATTTATAGATAACCTATGGATTATGAAGAGGATATATTAATGTTATAACGTTAGAAACAACTTCTTTGTTTCTAACATTTATATTTGTATTTGTTTCGACATCAGAATTGTTTTCATAGCTTCGTATATAAATCAGAAAATATGGTAAACGAAATCTGTCACCTTTAAAGTGTTGCTTGATCGCTTCAATTCTCCCCACTGAGGAAAATCTAAACCCTGCCCTCTTCTACAGTAGGTTAACACAAAGCATTCTGCTTTCCCCATGTATGTCTAACAAATCCACTCTAAGAAGGAGCCTCATGCGATGGCCAGCCAGAATGACATTTTGTATTTCATAAGCCTGGCAATTTTCCCCAGAAAATGAATGATTAACCCTGAATAGTGGAGAAAAGGTGTGCAAGGCTTTTCAACTGAAGCAAATTCTGTAAAAGGTAGAGTACTAATTACATTGCTGTTTGCATGACCTCTGTTTAAGTGCATGAAAGCTTCCTGCAAACGTCAGGTGAAATTGCATTTTCAAGTAACATTTTAAAGGTCCGTGTGGGCCCTCTGCCTAATAAAGCCATTTGTAAATGACTCCTCTTTTAGACTCCATTAGGAAGTGGAGCAAGGAACCTTCATAGGATTCAGAGTCAATAAGCATGTAATCAGGACATCCAGAGAATGCAGCAACCAGTCAAGGGGATAATTAATAGGATTGCCTTATGAACTGCTTAATTACTGACTACTGGCCTCCACAATTGTCTCTCCAAGTGCTGCATTTGTTCACTTATTGTCATTATACCCCTGCCTGACAAAGGTGGCAACCAGGGGAGAGATTCAAGATATCTAAGGGTACAATAATTATATATTTTGAAATGCAAACCATCATTGCAGAGAACAATAGGATTTTTTTTACGACAGAAGTAAGATATGGACACAGCTAATGAAATGAACAAGTAAAACCAAGAATATATAAAAATAGATAGAGTATATACATTGTATTAGCTTGTATTGGACTACGTGAGTCCAATCATTAGCAATGCTGGGGAGTGAATTCTCAGTTTAATTCAGTTGTATTTATAAAACACAGAATAAGTACAGTGCCTCTAGGTGCTTTATACTGGAAGGTGAAGGCCCTGAAAGAGAGAGAAAACCCAAATAAGAGCTGATTGTGGAATATCTAAAATGGAAAAAATGTGGAATATCTAAAATGGAAAAATTATTAAAACCTGCTAAGAGGTGTGGTCCAATACTTTGTGTGTACATACATATATATATATACATACATATATATATACACATACATACATATATATGCCACTAGGGCTCACTAGTTACTAGCCACAAATACTAGTAACTAGTAACTGGCGAGTCCTAGTTACATAATAATATTGCAGTATTATTCGTAAGTAGGTTATATTTAGTAAATATACTTAAAGGGTAACATATTATATTGTTACAATATAATATCCAAATATAATGCATTGTATTAGAATATATATATATATATATATGCAGTTACTTTAAATTAGTAACTTAGTTACATTACTACTTACTTCTATCAAAAGTAACTCAGTTACTTCAAGTTACTCGTTACTTTCAAAGTAACTAGTTACCAGTGTTGGGTAAGTTACTTTAAAATAGTAACTTAGTTACATTACTACTTAATTCTCTCAAAAGTAACTCAGTTACTTCAAGTTACTTGTTACTTTCAAAGTAACTAGTTACTAGGGAAAGTAACTTTGGTTTTACTCAGAATTCTCTTGTTAATGTGTTTCTTCCATAACTTTGCCAGTCTTCTAGCTTGCTTACTTGCCACAAGTGCTCTGTGCCACCTACCAATAGAAAGGAAAAGATAATGTGCATATTTCCACGAGAGAAATCCCACGCCTGGACCGTCGTCAACTGCCGCCATGATTCTAGCCTACGCGACAGCGTTACGTGCGCTTTTTACATCCAGCACGAAAATTGCAGTCGTGGTGCTTTCGATTGTACACAGAACTCGGAAATTCTGCCTTCCGAGTAGGAAGTTGTAGGCAATTCCAGACTGCAGATGAGCTGCATTAACAGGGCTGGACTGGGACAGAAAATTGGCCCGGGCATTTTGACTAGAGACCGGCCCACCATTATAGGAAAAAGCCATAAAGCCTTTGAATGAAAACAATCGCTGTTGTGACAGTGATGTACACTGTCTTGTTGGTATATATGTATCAATCTATCAATCGTTTGTTATAAGATTCAGATAATTATACTGTATGTTAAAAGCTAGATATTTTAAATGAGAATAAAAAAGAAAAGTATGTCTTTGTGCCCCCCTCTCCCTGTTAATGCCCTACCTGCCCCCCCTGGCAAAACTTTGCTAGACCCGCCCCTGCACAGTTACCAGCTGTCATCTACATAAAAAAAAAGGATCCTGGTGTTATTTGTCTCTCAAACAGTTCATAACTTCCCTTCAACTCATTCATGTAACCTAAAAAGTAAACCTGTTTCTCCATCACCTGTTCAGCTCTGATGATTCAGTAAGGACATCTCCTGGTTTCATCTTCATGACAGGGGCGACCATGGGGGTTGGGAAGCTCATCTGTAACCGGAAGGTTGCCGGTTCAATCCCCCTGCTCTCTCTGTCCTGGTCGTTGTATCCTAGGGCAAGACACTTTACCCTACCGCCTACTGGTGTTGGCCAGAGGGGCCGATGGCGCGATATGGCAGCCTCGCTTCTGTCAGTCTGCCCCAGGGCAGCTATGGTTACAACTGTAGCTTGCCTGTGTGAATGTGAGAGTGGATGTATAATGGAATTGTAAAGCGCTTTGGGTGTCTAGAAAAGCGTTATATAAATGAAATCCATTATTCTTATTCTTATTATTATTCATGTTTCCCTCTCACCACATATCCAAACCGATATCATGACCAGCAGCTTTACAGCTGTGGCTCCAGCAAACATCCGTTGATACTAGAAAGTAATATTAAATAAATTCTAACAACAGCTGACCAAGCTTAAACATGCTGCTGTTGTTTAACGCGACCTCCGCTGGGTTCCTCTTTCTGGCACAAAGTGAGCGATAAACAAATAAGAGAGAAAAGCTGATCAGCTGATCATTGATCAGTTTCATGATTGAAGTAGCAACAGGAGAAAGAGGGGGGAGAGAATGACAGAAGAAGAGACAGCTGCAGCGTAAAGACACAGAATAACTCCAGCTTTGTGGGGAGGGGGGAGGGTGTCATTCTAGCTGAAGTACGGGACAAATCACGTTCCTTTTCACCTCAATACGAACCGCGTAATATTTTCTCTGAATACGAGACGATTCAGTTTTTTACAGGACAGTTGGCAACTCTAATAATTAACCTTATGAACAAAATAAAGTTCACTATCAGTAACATCAGTAAATAAGTAAATAACAATATAAACATACATAAGTCTTTTGTTTTTGGTCATTTGAATAATACTCACAAAAGCTGCAGAACGAGAAATGACTTATTGGAGGTTATAGGTGGTAAAAGTATCAGAGAGGAGGACCACTCCCTTGTTTAAGAGTGTGAGTGCATGTGGAGAAGAGCCGGGGTTATTCAAAACTACAAACCCTGCGCACCTGGGGTCCAGGTTTGTATATAGAGATTGAAAATGTGACGTCATTCAGGGGTAAAACCGCAAAGGATTCTGGGAACTCGTGGCAAGAGGTACTAGCGCACGCAGGCTTTCAATTGAAATCAGTTACACAGCGATAAAAAGAAACACAAAAAATGGCAAGAAGCTGTTGTATTATTAACTGCAATAGCCGGTCGCATGACAGCCACGGGAAGCCGATGGGTAAAGAGATCAGTTGTTATTGGATTACGTCGTTGAAGAGAAATTGTTCAAGTCATGTTTCCGAAGTAACAAAGAGGAGATGGATGGCCTGGATTGCAGCGATTCAAAGACCAAATATAACGTCCCGGAACACTCCAGCTCACATGTTAGTCTGCTCCAAGCATTTCCACAAAGGTCAGTCTTCTGTTGTAGTTAATACCTCATTTTTATAACATAATTGGTGATATAGGTTACAAGCAAGTCTGGCGCTGAACAGAAATTGTCGCCCTATTCTCCTTTGTTTATTGTGCATAAATAGTGAAATGTCCTGACAGAATATTGCGTTTCGCTTCTGTTATTATGGTACATTGACAAAAACATATACTTTTATTCACAGGATAAAACAGTTTTTTTAATTACTAATTGCACAGTAGGATTACAGCATACAATATTATTGTCACTGCTACATTTCTGTAACACGTACCAGAAATTATTTCCACTACTAATTAATTACCGTTGAGCTCAAAGGTTATATTAATAAACTGTTAACGAATGTGTATTTATGAAGACGATTTGTGAGACTGGTAAACTTACCTTTGTTCGTATGATGGTCTTTCGTTCTACACGGTGCATTTCAAGGCCCTGTACCCATCCGTCGGTAAACTGTACCTGGGCTTGTTGCAGTGACCTGAAGTTACTAAACTTCATGAGTGTATGCACTCACTCCAAGAAGCGTATAATTATAAATATGAGCGTGGTGAAAGTTGGGCAGCACGCTAACGTCTTTTGTCCACTCTGTGTGTTCGTAAGGGTCTAACCCTTTCACTCATTTGATTTTTTCCTCGTATCTTTTCTTTAACTTTTCATCAAGTCTGTCTTTGTACGGCATTGTTCTCCTTCATTTTGTACATACCTTTTTGGGGGGGCAAAGAAAAAGCAAGAAGGTATTGGAACCGGAGAATGAACGTTTTGCGGTGCTGCAAATGCTTGCATTTGATGCGGTACTTGGATTGTTTTGCCACGAGTTCCCGGCATGCAATGCGCGAAAGTCACGTGGTCTGTCAATCTCTATTCTATCACTAAAAAACAGAAGGAGAAGCTTGTTCCTACCCTCACCCCCCCCCCCAACTAGACCCTCCAAACACACACACATGTAGATGGGTGTGTGTGTCCACTGACCCATTATGACATACCCCTTTTGAAAGTAACAAAGATGGGAGTGAAAGAGGCGTGAGATCACACACATTCAGATCAACTGGGTGAGTGCTCTTATTCATGCAATCCCCTGGGGTGACCCCCTAACAATGTCCTACTTGTTCACAGTCTCTATTAGCCCAAGAAAGGCTGAAATGACTGCAGTAACTGCCACACTTCTCAATAGATTAACGTATTGTTTTTACAGTGTGGCCATTGTCAGTTTAAAATTAGGTTAATACCTGTTGTGTCACTTCAAATGACTGTCTGATTGCCAGTGATTACCTGATGTAAATTTTAATTTTATCCTGTGATGTTTCAAGTATAGAAAACGAGCCAATAAAACAATATTCATCAGTTATTTCTGTTCAATGTTATAGTGTTAAAACAAATAATTTAACAAATAACAAATTACAGTTTGTTTGGGGTTTTGTGTTTTTGTTTTTTTTTTTTTGAAGTTTCACACAAATCTTTTAGAAAAGCTACATCATCCCTTGTTGGAAACACTTCTAAAAACAAAACAAAAAAGCAGAGGCTGAGATGCATTCTAGAGTCAGCTACAGAAGCACAAATACTGCCTTAGTTCTACTCTCCTAGAGCTGACCCTCCCAGAGACAGGAAGTGTAAGAGTCAGTGGGTGGTGTGTTGCTTTGAAAGCAGCTGAAGCAGCCGAACGGGCCTAAGCCCCTCTTTTCTTGCTGTCTTCCCTGTGGATTAAATTTCTTTTGTTTCCCTCTTGTTCCTTGTCTTGCTACCAATAGGAGTGGCATTTCACTACTTCTCCACATGGCCCGAGCAGATGAGACAGCAGTTTTTTTTGTTATTCTTCTTGCTCACTTGCAAGGACCAAATGACCAGGGGGAATTCAATTAGCAACATATCCTCAGCAGACAGGGTCTGATGCACTGCCAGTCTTGCATCGGAGCTCGAGCTGGCCTAACCCAACCTCAGCGAAGTGACAGCAAGTGAGAAAATAGGGTAAACGAAGCTTGTGTGTGGCAGGGGGCTAGACTGGGAAGCATCTGCCCCCATACAGATTTGATTAATTGGGTTTGACTCCCACAATTACAGGGTAATAATGGCCTTTTCAACCCGGCCACGTCGAAGTGAAAAGCAGTCGCTCCGCACACCAGCATGCTGTCAGATGGTTTATAGCAGAGAGCAAGCAACTGAGAGAGAGGGGAGAGGGAGATGGGGGGAATTGGCAATGGACTTTGGTTAAGCAGTGGTTATTGAGTCTTTGATAGGACTCCAGGAGGCCAGGGCAGCAACAATGACAGAATTAATGGGCAAGGCACGATGAGAATGTCAGCTCAGTAGGGGGCTGCAGTGGCCTTTGAGCTGCCTTCTAACGCCTCTGTGATTGTGCTCTCCACAACACTGTGAAAAGGCTTGACCTGTTTGTTGGTGGATCTGGTCTTGAATACATTTTCTCAAGCTATTGTGCTTATCATAGCACAAAACCCTGGAGTTGTCTCTGAATGGGTAAGCAGTGCACTGAGGTCATGATCAAGTGGGAATCATTTTGCTAAAGCGTACATACACGTTTGTCAGATAATTGCACATTTTCTTTAAGAAACCCAATGAAATGTGCTCAACAGTGCAGCAGGAACTGTATTATGATGCAAGTAAAGTATCATTACCTGATGAAAAGACTGCCAGCTGTAGTGAACCCCAGTGAAACTAGCAAGGCTCTTTTCTCACCTAGTCTAAGAACTTGCTGCTGCAAGTAGAAGTGCAGCAAATGATGAGGATATTACCGTTTATAGCGTTTGTGATATACAGTGCATCCATAGAGTTTTTACAGCGCTTCACTTGTTCGCTGATGGGGTTTTTTTTACCTAAAAAACTTCAAATCACCTAGCCAATCCCATCCCTACAGGGACGCTTGGTGGTGGCAGCATCATGCTTTGAGGATGTTTTTTGGTAACAAGAACTGAAGGGAAGATGTAATGTGCAGTTGCATCCTTGATAACTTGCTCAAATGGACCTTGGACTTGGCCTTGGACTCTGTGCCTATGGTTGTTGTTATGTTGGACAACAGCATATAGCCAAGATAACACTCACTTTGCATCCACTATGTGAATGTCCTTGAACAGCCCAGCCAGAGCCCATAACATCTTCGAAGAGATCTGAAAGTTGCTGTGGGCTCAGGCATTCTCAACCACCTTAGTGGGCATATCCCCCTTTGACCTCAGGACCTGCAGGAAGTACTCAGTCTAAATATTCCTGTATGCTATGGTAGCCACTTGGTTATGGCTTTCAGTCCAGCTTTGTCCAGCCATTAGTAGGATTTTTTTATATCAGCCACTTCTTCTTACTTGCCAGTGGAAGATTCTGTGCAGGATCTGTCCTTCCATACAATGATCGCTCCTCTTCCTCTGGTTTCTTTTGCCCGAGATATTCACTAAGCACACGTTCAAGTGTGGCCATGTTGGCATATATAGTGAAGTCCTAACAGTTCCTTTACACTGGTGTCAAAGGAGGTCTTTTGATCGTTGGGGTTTTCTCTGCCTTACTGTATATAGCACCTTAAGGCAGCTGGTCTGGTGAATTGCAGGCATATCAAATGATAGAAAAACAATTTAAACTGAAATATTAGTTCAGTTAGTTCAAGCACAAAGACACTGGAGTCTCTGTGTGAGTAACTGTAGCACAGCTACACCTTTATATAGGCATACAACTGGACAAAAGCATACAAAATGTACAATTAAGCTTTGTTTTACAAATATAATATTTAATTTTATTTATTATATTATATTTATTGTATTTTATTTTATTTTTTTTATTTCTTGCCTCGTCATTGTCCATTTATTACTGTGAATTGAGAATTTTGTTCTGTTTTTTAAAACAAAAAGACAACATTGGACACTGCTCTGAGTAATATTTGGTCAGATACTGTGTCTCAGAAAGGATGTGGCCTCCACCTGTAGCATCATTTTAAATAAGCCATGTCCTGTTTATGCAAGGGAATAGCAACAAAATCCACAACTGAAATACGCATACAAATATTCACACGCACTTACACACATAAAAAGTTTTCCGTGTGAGCCAACTTGCACAGACTTTAAAGCACCCTGCTGTCAGTCATGATTAGCTCTAACGATGGGCCCATTTTGACACTTCAGAATCAAGTCTTGACAAATAGCCCTAAGAAGAGGAGCCACATGCTACGAGATGGCTTTTCCCTGATATAATTTGTGGCTGCAAATTACAAAACAGAAGCAGAAATAATGTGTAAAGTCAAGTTTGGTGAGAGAGAAAATGGAAAAATTTAGGGCTGTGTGCCACTCTAATGGATATCCTTGTGGCTGGGAGAAAATGGGCCTCAATAATGTGTCCTTAATGTCTGCCAGCGCTGTTTCAGGGAACATATCAGACGAAATGTCCCCTGCCATTTCTGCAAGCAATCACTTAATGGGACAGGCAAATCTCAACAAAATGGATGCACTGATCTATTTCTCGGCTTGACAGATGGAGCGAATCTTTGGCTCTCGGAAGACAAAAAAGAAAAAAAGTCGAAGGTGAAGAAAAGAGAGGCTACAAACAAGCGAAGATAAAAACAAGCCTTTCACGATTCATTCAGCTACACGGCATGCCTACGATGTTTGTGTGTGACTTAAGTGCAGACACTGACAGGAATTTCAATTATTTAATTAGGGAGAGAAAATGAAAAGACTTAAGTGTTGTGATTTCTGCAGTCTTTCATAGATCAATCTAATGTGTGCTCACACTGGAAATCAAGCAAGATGGAAGAGGGGCAAATGAAGTAGCGTCTTCCTAAATCACACAATTAAAATGGTAAATTAGTTTCTTGATATATTCATTTAAGTGGTTAAGTGGAAAGGTTTCTCTCCCCATCCACGGGGCTGTCTCATGGGTGGGTGTGGAGAGGCTCCACCATCCACATGCTCTTATGATTAGAGCGGCCGTTCATTTGCCGAGGAAACGCTGAAAGCACTTGCTGCACAAATTAGCCATTTGAAGGCTTGAAAATTCAATTCCACAGAGTTGATTTAAGCATTTAGGCAAAGCGTGGCTGGAACGTAAAGATTCAGAAGCATTTTGCCCACTAATGTCAATAACTTTCAGAGGCCATTATAGGTTTTTGCGGCCTTGTGTATTGTGAACAGCACAGCTGGAAAATAACTCTCAGTTTTTGGTTCATATCCACCACCTTCATACTTCTATTCTTGCACAATCTATAGGCTTGTTCCATTAGTAGGTAGATGGATCAGAACTTCTGACTAATAGAGTGAAATCTGTTAGTGAGTTTATTTGGCTGAGAGGGCGTAAAAGAAGAGAAACAAAAGATGACATTTTGATTATAAATACAAATACAGATATATTATATCCTTAGAAAACAAAAGTTGATGCAAGTAACAAGCAAAAAATTGACTCAAGTATTTTGGAAGGTCTTTTTAAAAAAAAAAAAAATAATAATAATAATAATCATTAGTGACTTTACATATAAAGATGTTTGAAACTTCAGTTGTGAATGGGTTAATGCCCAAAATGCATACCTTCATACAACAAAATAATATTACCAATAATATCCTAGTAATATTGCTTTAGTAGTGCAGGCACTGTGTTGTAAACCTGATTCATAATCATCTTTCAAGTCTTTCGAGTGATGATGTCTCTTTCATCTTTATCAGCTTGTACTTGCTATAACTGGTTTGAAAACAGGTACAGTTCAGCTTGAGTAAATGCAAGTTTATCAACTGGACAAGTTAGGCAATTTTTCTTTTGCACATCATTTGGGTTCATACAACTTCTATAACTCCAATAAAAAAAATCCAATAATAAATCCAATTATAAATCTCACCCTACATGAACCAAACAGAAATGTATCCTAGCAGTGAAAAACAAAAACACATTTGGAGTTCAGCACAACTCAGTTCAAATTTATTTATATACAGAAGGGAACACAGATGATATCATAGCATATCAAAACAGCAGTCACCTTAAGGTGCTTTATATTGTAAGGTAAAGATCCTACAATAATGAGACAACCCCCTGTAAGCAAGGACTTGGTGACAGTGCAAAGGAAAACCTCCCATTGAACAGGAAGAAATCTCCAGGCAGGGAGGGGCAGCCATCTCCCACGACCAGTTTGTGGTTGGGGAGAAGGATGGGACAAAAGACACACTTCTATTTGAAACTGGTTGTGGGCCATTGTTTAAGTAGCATAGACACAATAAAAGTGAATGGATTTTTTTAGACATGTTTTACTGAGCCATGAAGGTGCAGGTTCAATAAGATTTATTTGCAGATAAATATTTTTTAACCCCATTGGGATCTGGGCTGGTTTTAATGGTCTAATAATTGGTTGATTAGCCTATTAATGTCATGTCATCTCTGCAAACTGATTTTTGTATATCAACATGTAGAATCTGTTTCCAGTCTTTTGGTTATATTAGAACAGGTTTTAGCTTTATACTACAAGCCTTGAGGCAATGGTTGTTGTGATTTGGTGCTATACAAATAAAATTGAACTGAATTGAATAGAAGAGGATATTTTGGACAAGATATATTTTCTTTGTTATATGGAATCTGTGAATGCTTGACTGTTTCCATAATTTCATAAGAAAATTTTAGTAACAGCTTTGCCCCTGAATTTGTCAAATTTAGTATAAGTACCTAAAAACTGCAGATGTGGACTATAGGAAAATAAGGGAACAAAAAACACTGTCTTTTATTAAAAAGAATTATATCATCAGTTTGCTAAAGTACCATAACAATACACAGATCATTTCCTTAAGCATCAAATCCTGTAATCATGTAAGTGCAAAATAAGCAGAAACTTTAAAAACCACTTATGAAGAACGAAATTGGCATGTGAGCGTGTGGATCACTGAGCTCGGACAGCAGGTGCACATGAACAAGGCTGTGTGCAGGAGGATTTCTGATATACCTCTAAGCTTTAGTTACTTTACCACAACAATGCATGGATGCTAGCCACACAATCTTTGTAATTATTTTCACCACATTACCTTCCCTCCTTACCCACAGATGATACCACATAAATGTAGACTTTCCATAACAAAATTAATCTCTCAAAAGCTGGATGGATTCAAGAAAACATGGATTTGCTCTTCTGTCATGGAGGCATATTGTCCACTTTGATGGTGCATGGGAAGATATCAAATGCCCTCCTGGCAGCCACACTCTAGATGGAAGAAAATAGGCTGTGGTCTATAAAAATGAAGTTAGATGTAAGTACAGCACTCAAATCTCAGGGAGAAAAAATGCTTTTTCTGGGGCATTTTGTTGTTGTCAATTGGTCTGAGCAACTTGCTGTAATGCAGGTAATGGAGCTACTCTTCTCCTTTCATCTTCGTGGTTTGTGTATGTGTGTGTGTGTCAAAGCAAACGGGCAACAGCTGGATATGGGAAGGAGGCACAACAGGAGCAAATACAGCCAGATGATAGTCAGAATGAAGGAAACATCATGTCAGAGCACAGCAAAAGGATCTGTATTGGTGTGAGCTGCCAGCTCCATTTACCTTCAGAGTCACCAGTGCAGAAAGAGGAATTTCTATCATTTAACAAAAGAAAATTATAGCACTGTAACAAGTTAATTACATTTAACAGTCTTGATTTGTAATTCATCACTAAACTATAACATTACTTTATTAACATTACTACAATTAAAAATAAAGTGTTCTTTACCAAAACACTCCAAAGATTCCAATTCAAAGGTGACAATAAAGGTCATGAGGATCATTCACAAATGTACAGCTGTTTTTAACTATATATATTTGAGCTACATGTAAAACTGCATGACAACTTCACTTGGGAAATATTATATGGGAAATATTTTTGCAATAAGTCCTACATTAATTCTTCTAGCACTTCCTAAGTCCATTTTTGTTTCCAGCTGATCCTCCTGATTTTCTCATAGTCTCCTGGTCCTCCTGGTTGACTTGGCCATTTCTCTCTCTTTCATCCAGAACTTCAATAAGATAGCTTTCCCACTAATCAGTCTCCCTTCTCCCATGGTTGTTTTCTGTTGGAGCCCAGAGGCTCTGACAACAAGTACAGTTCAGGTTTACTGTGAAACAATGAAACAGTTCCCAACCAGGAAAGGAGGACAAAGTCCTTTTACTTTCTCCTAATTTGTTTGACTGTTTTTTTCTAGTTTTGCATTTTGCTAGTATCCTTGTCACTACTGCTGGTAAGAGAAGGTGGAAGTAGTCTATTCAGGTTGCACAGGTTGTTTTCCAGCTGCAAAATGATTTGCTGTGTCGCCGAGTATCAAGACCAGGAGACAGGATGTTACATGAGGAGAGAAGGACAGGGCTAAAGAAGCTGTAGGACCAGTAGGACCTTTGAACAACAAGGAACAGAAGAAACACTACCAGGACTTGTGCTTACAGCCCAGCACCGTGCACATCCATTCCTATTCCAGAAAATACCAGAACTGGCTGGGCTGGCACTCGCATCCCATTCTCTTCACAGGTGAGAGCCGATTCACACAATTTTTGTTACCAGGGAATGACTGGTAAAAAAAAAAAAAAGTAAAATAGCAGCCACCTGCTGAAACTGGTATTCTTCCCTTTTTCATATTTTTTTCTTGAAGAGGCATCTGATTAATTAAATACAAAATACAATTAGTAATCAGTGATTAGTTTTTTTCTTATATTACCAATTAAAGCATAAAAAGAATTTGTAAAGAGCATTTGTGGCGGGAATGTTACTCCTTATCTTGTGCATTTATAGAAGTTTTTTTCAAAAATTGTTTAAAAAAGATAAGGAATAACACTCCCGCCACAAATGCTCTTTACAAAAAACTGTTAATGAACAACAAGAAACAAATCTATGTACAATTACAGAAACACTTCTTTTACTCTTATTTTTGTATCATTTTCAATCATTGCATCCATTTTTAGATAAGTATTTTCAGCACTAAAATAGAATTTAATAGTTCTGTCTTTTACATAAACAATGCATACTTCTGAAATTATGTTAATGTTTAATAATCCACATTTAACTCTTTTATTCTCTGATGTGGTTTAGGATGCTATTGTTCTTTATTTGTTTCTTTACTTTGCTGATTTTTGATTGTCTGGGAGCAGATGTCCATATTGACCCTCATGCTAACCAGTGACATATGAAATTTATGTTACTGGGGGCACCCTGGCAGACTCTTGCAGACCTCATAGGCACAGAACATGTAATCCCTGTTTAAGGCAATCATGTAGAATTTTTTTTTAATCAAAAAAAATTTCTTGTTGTTTCCAATTATATATGCCAGTTAATTTGTCTTAAACAGCTTACACAATAATTTAACTTTTATATGGGCTGACTAAGGCTATCGTTATAAGGGAACATACACAGAGTCTGATTCTGTTTGGCTTGTTGCCTTTGAAACATCTGTTTAACAAAATAACTAAGGAAAAATATGAATTAATAACACCTCATTTAAAAATGTAATCTTATTCTGAATTTATTTCAAATACGTTTGTATTATTGTGGTCAATATAAAGAGCCGTGAGGCAACTGTTGTTGTGATTTGGTGCTGTATAAATAAAGTTTAATTGAATTTTTTTAATAATTTGTTTGTGTGGAAAAAAAAAGTTTGTAAATCAGGAAATGCAAATTATTAGTAAAGAGGAAGTGAGGACCACAATGAAGAGGATGAAAAATAGAAAGGTCTTACTTGCTGAGATGTGAAGATGTCTAAGAGAGATGGCAGTGGACTTTTTAACCACTTTTTTTTTTAACTCAGTCAATAAGAGAGGTGAGGATCAGTGAGCAGCAGTACAGTTTCATGCAAAGAAAGAGCACTACAGAATATTGGTGGAGAAGTATACAGAAGGAGATGGACTGTGTTAGTGTGAATCTAGAGAAAGTATATGACAGATAGGGTGCCAACAGGGCAAATGCAATACTGCCTGAGGAAGTCAGGAGTGGCAGAGAAGTATGTGAGGTTCATGCAGGACTAATTATGTCTGACCATGGACTACAACCTCGGTTAGACCATGGAGTATCACATTTGCAGAGGACATTGTAATTTGTACTAGAAGTAGGTAGCCAGTGGAAAGAGGAAGATTGGTGGATGTAGTGAGGAAAGACATGCAGAGTCTTAGAGTGACAGAAAAGGATGCAAGGACAGATGATAAACTGCTATGGCGACCAGCTGAACAATGAACTTTGTAACTTTGTTGTTTCCTTTGTTTCCTGTTTACGATATGATGAGTTCAGTGCTGGACTGGGACAAAACATTAGCTCTGGCATTTGCATTTTTGGTCCAGGCAGCCCATCATGATCAGTCAAAACAGCGCAGATAGTCTTCTTAAATATGTGCACATATGCATGCAATTCTGCAGAACAATGGTAATACTGGGTAGTACATGCAAAAAAAGAAAAAGGAAGAAAAGGAAATTAAATCCTCTGTCATAGCAGAACTTGGGTGAGTAAAATAGTTTACAGACTGGTCTTCTATCTTTCTCTCCTCCACTTCTACCCAACAATTGGGCTCAAATAGACAGAAAGAGAGGCTGGAGTGATGTCAATTAATGATGTTATATATGATATCATCTTAGTAGGACATCTTAGTTGCACTGCAGTGCAGCATGTCACAATTAAAGGCTACATTTTAGCTTTAGGAGTGGCTCATGGTCAATGTAAACCTTCATTTTACTCGAATCTCTTCCTTCCTACTTGTGTCCTTCTATCTATTTTATTTACCATATTAATTACACCTTCCTCACCCTTTTTTGGACTGCAATCCTTCCTACACTTCACCACTAGAGCTGGCAACCGTAGCCTCTGTTGGTACCTCTGCTGGCAGTGTAGCAGCCACCCGGACTGCTAATATGACGGTTAATTTGACACATTTTGTTGCATCTGTTTTCCTTTGGTTTTTCTCTCTTGGCTTTTCAGCTCCATTGTTTTGCTTTTGCTTATCCATATTTATCAAGCATTTCTTCCACAATAAACTCTGTTCTACAAGGTGAATGAGTGCACAGGGAAGGTAGGGGAGGAGCTGGTTGCATTAAAAGATTATCAGTAATGAAAATAAATGAATGTGCTGCTATCAGGGCCAATGTGCAGGGGAAATGCAGCCACCGACAAACTCATCATGGAAAGGAATTGAGATCTGAAATTGAAATTAATCATATCTCAAGTTGGTTTTTGTAAACCAACTCTTTTTATTCGCTTTTACTTTTACTTTTTCTCGTGTTATTTTTGCTATACATGAATTATAATAGTTAAGTTGTGCTTACATTTAAAAGAAATTAATAGGCCTAAGAGACAATAAATAAGAAAACATATACTTTAAAAACTGTGCAGCTAGAGTATATGCAGCTAAATTTTTATGATGATTGTAATGGGTTAAAAGAGTGAAAAAGTGGAAGATGTTTGCGCTGTCTAAAACAGAGCACAATAAATACAATGGCAATGTTAGCAAGACATTTTGTTCTAGTTACTGTAATCGTTAACATTGCAAGAAATACTGTCTTCACAGTGTAAAGAAAAATTATTTGTGACAGTGTGATGATATGATCTATGTTCTCTGTTTCAAAGTAAATTGCTTCTCTAATTGTATCACTTTCTTTTGGTTTATAGAAAACTGAAACACATTTTGTGATCTTGACAAAAAGATTAAATGTTCCTAATAATGTATAAGATAAAATTATTTATAATACTTTAGCACAGTGTAAGTGGTAATATCACATCACACATTTACGGCAAATGTAATTTAAATCCATTAAAATCCATTTCTGAATTTTGAATGCATTTTGAAAACATTTATCCTGAGCAGGAATCAGGGCTCTAGACTAACTTTTTGCCATGGGCGTACCGGTACGCCTAACTTTAAAAAGTTAGGCGTTTGACGCCTAATTTTAAAAAGTTAGGCGTACCGGCACAAAAGTTAGGCGCACACAAATTTTATAATAATTTATATAATATGTGTTTTTCTGGATACACTGTGGTTTTTCAGCATTCAAAGATTGATGACACCGTGTCAGAGCACTGGCTATGAATTTCAGAAGGATCAGGTCTTAACTTAACAGAAAAGTTAGCAATAGTTCTTTTCCTATTACAGCTGCTCACTAGGGCTGGGTATCATCACTGATTTCTATAATCCATTCGATTCCGGTTTTCAAAGTCCCGATTCGATTCAACTTAGCCTCAGACAGTCAGAAATATTATAATTCTGATCATTTATCAGTACTGACTTCATCAGAATTGTGAACATCACAGCAGATGCCTTTGTGTGAAACGGGAAACTGTTCTTGAAGTACAGAGAGAGATAGAGAGAGAGCTAGCTGTGCATGGAGTGCACAGCTAGCATGGATTTTAATAGTTGTGGAAGCAAAACAGCAAAATTCATGATGACATTGATCAAATGTGAAGCGTAGTTTGCTGCTTCTTTTGCTGCTGGCTTGGTGAATTTTAGGTTGGAGAGAGACAAAACCTGCAGCTCAGAATCAGCGCAAAAAGACGTAATCATAGCGCGGACCAGACGCATCAGAACCGCTAAGCTCCGACAGCGTGTCCGAGAAAGACAAAGTTGATTCTGATGCGTCGGTCCGTTCTGTGTTTACGTCTTTGTGTGGAATCCGTGTACCTGCTCTCGTTTGCTGTTTGGTTGTTGTTGAAATGGTTTTGTGAGCTTTAATCTGAGAATCTGGCGTTTCTGGCAAAACACAGTTATATTTAAAAGTCGATTCAGAATTAAATTAATTGATATCGCTTTATTCAAGCTACTCACCTCCCACTTCCACCTGCACTTTCAACTGGACCACGGCCAATCAGAGAGGTCCCGCCCCTTACTATCTCTGATTGGTTTAGTCCACGATAGGGGCAAAATGTGTGTCTGTTGTTGACCACAGGGAAGGTTGCCGGTTTATTTTTTTTTGTTTTTTATTTTGCTACCTGAACATTTGGTCGCACAGGTGCAACCAAATATTTTTTTTAGTCGCACCACTGAAAAATTTGGTCGCATTTGCGACCAAATTGGTCGCACTCTAGAGCCCTGGCAGGAATATTAAGATTTTTCTTTAAAGTGTGACAATTGTGATACTGTTTTTATAATATGGTAAAAATGTTAGAAGCAGAACAGGAAAGATAGTGATTTAATGTCTGGCTTACTCTCCAGTAAGTTCAGCCCTGTAATTTCATTTAAAACCGTACAGACATTAGTATTACTTTAGCTTTTCTGTTTTTTCAGCAGATTCCAAGACCATAAAACTGGTGAGTGCTGATTGGCTGACAGGCAGCCTGGCATATTGTCTGAGCACTGTGTTTGTTGTTGTAGAGGATGCTCAGGGTTAAATGTTACTCAAAGGAACTACAGAGCACTTTAATGAATACAGACAGCTCTTAAGTAAACAGCTTGTTCAGGTTTCAGACATAACATGATATATATCTAAAGTCCCTTTCTCACCAAAACTGTCATTGACGATGGGTACTGGATGTTGCATTGAGGTGTAACAATGAGCAATAGATGTATCAAGTATCAAAGCACTGCTGGACCTGATAGGCCAGACATGTGTGTGTGTGTGCATTGAGGGTCGGGGCTATTTTCAGGGATTGATCCCCTAGAGAACAAAGAGAAACGTACACATAGGCAACCCCAGAGCACAATCCAGTAGAAATAATATGTTCATTATAACGCAATTACTGACACTTAGACCTGCACTCCCTGAAGTGTGTGTGTGTGTGTGTGTGTGTGTGTGTGTGTGTGTGTGTGTGTGTGTGTGTGTGTGTGTGTGTGTGTGTGTGTGTGTGTGAGATGGAGAGGAGGGAACCCTGTCCATAACCACTGATGCTAAGTGACCTTATGTGCCATGCTACTGTCTGTCTCTGCAGGTGCAGGATGTACAGCTTTATGGGTGGTGGGTTGTTCTGTGCAGGCATGGAGAACATCCTCCTCATTGTTTCCACAGCAACCGATTACTGGATGCAATATCGGCAGTCCAATAACTACATGCACCAGAGCTTGTGGCGTTACTGTACACCGAGGAAATGCTTCCCTTTCAGAATTAAAGATAGGTGATCATCTCTGTGAAAGACTGTGTGGACAAATAGTTACACTAAGCTTATTTCTAATGGACGGACGTGAAGCATTCTGTGGTCTGACAGTATATTTAGGTTTTGGAGAAATATATGCTGCCATACAGACTCCATCTTTTTCAAGGAAGGCCTTGCTTATTTCAGCAAGACAATATGAAACCACCAGTGTTGGGGAGTAATGGAATACATGTACCAGCATTACATATTTAAAATACAAAATATGAGTAACTGTATTCCGTTACAGTTACCGTTTAAAAAGGTGGTATTCAGAATACAGTTACTTTGTTGAAATAAATGGATTACACGGTGGTCTTTTCCAGTTTCACATGTTAGGCTACGCCCTCTCTATTTCTGGTAATTCTACGCTGGTGGAAACCCAAACAAAACACGCATTAAGAGGATCTAATGGGCCGTGTCTTAATCTCACAGCCCATTTTACCTCTACTTGCGGCCGCACTGCAGCCAAAAAGAGTGCCTGACGAGCCCAGTTGTAAGTAAGCTATTAAGACTCGACGGTTGACCCAGACAACAAACTAAAGCAAGTTTTCAGCTACATACCTGACACAGACCCCGATGTACTAGCCAGAGGTCCCTTTACTACGGTTCAGAGCTGCGGACCTGTTTTATATACGCGCAGAATAGTTTTCTATAAGAGATCGCTGCAAAAAGTGCAGCCTTACCTAATGTCCACTCTACTGTTACTCATTTTATATTAAGATTTAAAAATCTAGTTCGTATTGGTATCACGAGTAACCTTCAGTAATAGTAATAAATCACACAGCAATAGTACATTCATGTAGTTGTAAAAAGCATGATAATATATTAAGTAATCCAAAGTATTCAGAATACATTACTCTCATTGAGTAATGTTACGGAATACGTTACAAAATACATTTTAGAACATGTATTCTGTAATCTGTAGTGGAATACATTTTAAAAGTAATCTTCCCAACACTGGAAACCACATTCTGTACATATTCAAACATTATTGCTACATGGTAAGTGATGCTAAGTCTGGGTTTTCAGTTCCCAAATCCAGAGTGCATACTGCTAAAATACCAAACAACACTGAAAATCATTGCATTCTGAAAATCATACACAGTATCTCTTAACTCATGTGTCATCAAGAGTAACAGAGATTTTTTTTTTCATTAGATTTCGGTTGATCACAGAATTTGAAACCACAAAAACATTAATTGCTCTTGTTGTAAACCATAAAATACGAGAGCCTATTATTTTTTTAATCTGTGTGTTAAAAACTGCAAGTTTCTAAATATAATTTGATTGGTGTTCATTTGTTTCTTCGGGATTCGTAGGTTTGGAATTTCCATCTGTGGTTACTTGCACTGACCCTACAAGTGATTCCTTTTGACCTCTGCCCTTGTCCACCGCCCAGTGGACGGATCATCTCTCTTCTGATCTGTCATTGGCATCATCATTGGCATTACAGCTTTCATCCATTACTCCTCTTTTGACAGGTTTGACAAAACCTTTGCTGCAGGCATATTGTTTTTCATCACATGTAAGTATGTGCTTCCTTCTGTTGTTTCAGTACAAGCAGTAATTTGAATTGGATTTGACCTTAAATGAGTCCAGCTATCAATACCTGACACTAGAAAAAGGATGCACTAGTCACAAACTACTTATTTTGTAATTATTCCATTATCAGGACAGTTTCACAACAAAGCACACACGCCTGTGTTCAAAAAAGACAGTATTCATGTCTAAGAGGCTGCATTAAGCTCCTGTTTTAACACTTTGCTCTTCATAATTTGAGTAGCCTTATTCAATTATATAATTTGTTGTTGTTGTTCTACAGGGTGGGCCATTTATATGGATACACCATAATAACATGGGAATGGTTGGTGATATTAAAGTCCTGTTTGTGGCACATTAGTATATGTGAGGGGGCAAACTCCTCAAGATGGGTGGTGACCATGGTGGCCATTTAGAAGTTGGCCATCTTGGATACAACTTTTGTTTTTTCAATAGGAAGAGGGCCATGTGACACATCAAACTTATTGGTAATGTCACAAGAAAAACAATGGTGTGCTTGGTTTCAACGTAACTTTATTCTTTCATGAGTTATTTACAAGTTTCTGACCACTTATAAAATGTGTTCAATGTGCTGCCCATTGTGTTGGATTGTCAATGCAACCCTCTTCTCCCACTCTTCACACACTGATAGCAACACCGCAGGAGAAATGCCAGCACAGGCATCCAGTATCCGTAGTTTCAGGTGCTGCACATCTCGTATCTTCACACCATAGACAATTGCCTTCAGATGACCCCAAAGATAAAAGTCTAAGGGGGTCAGATCGGGAGACCTTGGGGGCCATTCAACTGGCCCACGACGACCAATCCACTTTCCAGGAAACTGTTCATCTAGGAATGCTCGGACCTGGCACCCATAATGTGGTGGTGCACCATCTTGCTGGAAAAACTCAGGGAACGTGCCAGCTTCAGTGCATAAAGAGGGAAACACATCATCATGTAGCAATTTCAAATATCCAGTGGCCTTGAGGTTTCCATTGATGAAGAATGGACCCACTATCGTTGTACCCCATATACCACACCAAACCATCACTTTTGTTGTTCCAACAGTCTTGGAGGGATCCATCCAATGTGGGTTAGTGTCAGACCAATAGCGGTGGTTTTGTTGGTTAACTTCACCATTTACATAAAAGTTTGCCTCATCACTGAACAAAATCTTCTGCATGAACTGAGGGTCCTGTTCCAATTTTTGTTTTGCCCATTCTGCAAATTCTGTGCGCTGATCTGGGTCATCCTCGTTGAGATGCTGCAGTAGCTGGAGTTTGTAAGGGTGCCATTTGTGAGTAGCTAATATCCGCCGAAGGGATGTTCGACTAATGCCACTCTCCAGTGACATGCTGCGAGTGCTACACTGTGGGCTCTTGTTGAATGAAGCTAGGACAGCCACTGATGTTTCTTCATTGGTGACAGTTTTCTTGCGTCCACATTTTGGCAAATCCAACACTGAACCAGAAACTTAGCAAGCAGTTTGCTAACTGTAGCATGGGAGATGGGTGGTTTCGTAGAGTGTCTTGCATTGGAATCTGCTGCAATGACCCGGTTACTGCGTTCACCAGATATCAACACAATTTCGATTCGCTCCTCACGTGTTAACCTCTTCAACATGTCAATGACTGTGAACAAAGAGAAACTTGTAAATAACTCATGAAAGAATAAAGTTACGTTGAAACCAAGCACACCATTGTTTTTCTTGTGACATTACCAATAAGTTTGATGTGTCACTTGACCCTCTTCCTATAGAAAAAAACAAAAGTTGTATCCAAGATGGCCGACTTCTAAATGGCCACCATAGTCACCACCCATCTTGAGGAGTTTGCCCCCTCACATATACTAATGTGCCACAAACAGGACTTTAATATCACCAACCATTCCCATGTTATTATGGTGTATCCATACAAATGGTCCACCCTGTACTACTAAAGATAATTCATGCTAACATATTGAATACCATTGATGAGTACACAGCAACAATCTTTTGAAAAAAAGGGGTGTTGTTTTTTTATTTCTCATTTTCCTTGACCTTTTTTGGCACAGGTTTTTTAGTGTTTCTAGGTATGTCTATGCTCACTGGTGTAACTATTAACTACTATGGGAAACTGTCACGGCCTGGGGGATCAGCAAGACGCCGTTTCTACCTTTCTCTCTCTCTCTCGCTCTCTCTCGCCTCCTCTCTGTTGCCAGGGCGGAACTCATTGTGGGTTCACGCCCTCAGCCCACGCCCACTGAAGGGGAACACACCTGATGCCCATCAAGGCAATCAGCATTTAAGCCAGGAGGAGTCTGCTGGTCTTCGCTGGATCGTTGTCTACCATGCGTCAGCGAGAGTCAAGCTACAGCTCAAGCTCAGTCAAGTGTCTATTGTGAACGTTGTAACTCATTCTCATTTCCTCGCCTACAGACCTCCTGGATAACCTTCCCTGTGTGAATCTTTGTGTCAAGTGTGGAGAAAGGAACTGTGGTCGTGAGTGTGGAGAGTTGGAGAACCTTTGGATTTCCCTGGAGCCCCGTCCCCCACATTGTTGTATATAGCACTGCCCTGCACTTCCTGCATATACACCTGGTGAACTAAAATTCTTGTGTTCAGCTGATTCTTGAGTCCTGCGGTTGAGTCCTTATCAGTCTCACTGAATATAGTCTATCACCACCTTTGCATACAGCTGCACAGTTCTATAAAAATGTTTCTTTGGGTAACTGAAAATATGACAAAGAAAATCATTTAAATGCGTGTAGGAGCAATTTCATAATGTATAACCAAAACCTAACCCCTTTTTCTTTGCAGGTATAATTTATATATACATGCATGAATGCCCTAGAAGTGCCACCTCACATTAGAAGACAAATAAGCGGGGGTCATGAGAGCTGCATGGTTTGGATTCTTGCACACAGATGACCTCTGGAGCTTAACTAATTTCAATAAAGTATTAGGAAGAATGTTTCTTCCTTTGTCATACATACACAGACTCTGCATGTTGTACTCAATTTCATTAGGCTTGTGTATATTTATTCCTCACTTGTTTTTAGCAATGTTTTATGGTTTTGGGAAGGTGTTCAGCTGTTTCACGTAACTATACTGTAGATGGTGATCAATCCCGACACGTGAGGACTACCAAATCCAAAGCTTTGGGTAACTTCAAGATATGTGCTTTTTTTTTTCGTAAGAAAACCACTAGCCACTGACCTCATTTAAAGCCTGGTATTTTAATCTATGATTTCAAAAGTAAAGAAAACTGTAGGAGAACAAACTTTACATTTATATTTGAGCTTATATTTATGTAAGGGCAAGTGATGTAGACAGACTTTTTTCTTCTCTGTAAATGTTGCTACATTATCCTAATCAGTACATTTGATGAGTTTAGGCATACAATTCCCACAAAACTCACTGAATCACACACAATACTGTAGCTCAGGAACTACAACCAAGGTTATTTACTAATCGGAAGGTTGGTGGTTCCATCCCTGGCTGCTCCAGTTTGCATGCCAAATATCCTTGGACAGTGATCTAATTGTGAATGTTAGATATAAAGCACTTGAGCACTTAAGAAAGAAAAAAAAAAAGTACCTGTGTGGATGGGGCATGTTGAGAGCTCGGCTAGAGTAGAAAAGCATAAAAAAAAATTCAAAAGAAAAAAAAAAGCCCATTTACAACCGCGTTTTCTTCCCATTCATTGTTTACTATCCAGCACGGCTATATTGATAGGTGAAGTCATCCGAACCTGCCACGTCAGAAAAACGCAAAAATGTAATGAATAAAAGGGACACTAAAAGGCAAGCAAACAAAAAACGCGTCCTTAACCCAATTTCATCACGTAAAACTAACTTCTTATCCTGGTGCTTTTCACAAAGGGGATGAATCAGAGGCAGGTGCAGCAGGGATACATTGTCTTATAAAGTTCCTGTCCTTTTCTTCCACTTAGCTTTATTTACGTGCTTAAAAATGAGTGTTGGAGACGTGTTTTGATTCTGACGTACTCGTGTAATCTCATAGTTTTTATGAAGCAGGCAGAAAATCGTATTTTATTTGCTTCTCACTGCCTTATTTAACATACTGAGGGAAATATTTGCCCCATATGAAGTGTAAAGAGGGTTTTTAGAAAGGTGTACACCTTTTATCGGTTTCAGCGATATCAGAATACACAAATGTGTCGCAATCGTACACATTTGATTTGCATCCAACTATATTAATTTGTGTAGCCTATTGAGCGTCCGTTCTGAGCAAACTTATGCAAACTAATGCAGCAGAACAGCGCTTTTCTAGCATAACTGACTCCCAGTAATGAATTTGCTCTCCTTCCGTGTGATCAAATAGAAATCCTGTCCTCCAGTCCAAGGATTACAACTTCCGCTCTAACATCTCTCTTAATTGCCTAATAGCATTGCAGCGTGAATTCCGCCTGCATTAAGACACTTTCACATTAAGCGCACTGATTGGAAATGTGATGACAACACCATATCAACAAATTACAGCGCAGCGCTTTCTATCCAAAATGGGCCCAGGAGCGGCACTTGTACTCTCCCAGATTTCAATACCGACAATTACAGCCAATTTGGGTGGAATGACAAGACAGACCTGTAGCAGATTATCTCCCTGTGGCACAAGCTAAGTCACTTAATTCAAAAAGTACTAATACGTAGGAAGAGAGCAGAAATTGTTTCACTCAGTGTCCTGGACGGTAAAAGAAAGAAAGAAAGAAAGAAAGAAAGAAAGAAAGAAAGAAAGAAAGAAAGAAAGAAAGAAAGAAAGAAAGAAAGAAAGAAAGAAAGGAAAAAGCATATGGTCAAAGGAAATCAAAAGGCCAATTCATGTGGACAGCAGATATAGCAGACTGATGACACAAGGAGTCAAAAATGAGGTAGCCTAGGCTACATGTGAAATACGATGTGCACGTAAGAAACTCTCATTCAAGTTTACCACGCGCTATATACACTTGTGCTGTGTTTCTTTCTTATGGCTTGTAGGGAAATGGCGAAACAGCACAATTCTTAAACACCACGGGGAGACCGGTCTCCCCACAACATCATCTGTACTTTCACATGATTTAATTTATTTTTATTTTATTACAGTTGAACCAATGTATTTTGTGACCACGAGCTATTCGTCTAATTATTTCATACATATTCATTAAAGTAATCAAAAACTCGTTTTTTCCTGAGGAACTGATTTCTTCTTTTTCAGAGGGTTGTTACAGGTGGTCCGTTCGCGCTTAAATAAATGAGAAAAAAGTCATTCTTAAAATTAATTAATTGATCTTTTTTATGACAGAAAGCAGCAACCTTTGTTCAGTCATGTTCCAAACATTGCAAACGGTTAGCCATGTTGGATGTCTTTTTTCTGTGGCCTTATTATCTTGTTTTCTTGAAAATGACTTTGCAATGAGTACAAAGTCTGTTTGTTAATTTATGTCCTTTAGAGTTTGTGGGTGAATATTTATGTAGCAGTATAGAATGTTTTTACCAAGTACAATAATAAAGTAATAAATGGCTTGTACCTGAACTACAAAGGGAAGTTTAAACATCAAGTACAATTTGTCTTGTCTTACGTCCGTAGCTCCCGGCTACTTGTTCATATTCTATGACAGGCACAAAAAACTCGCCTTCATTTTCACACATGATTAAATGCAACGATTGAATTGTTTGGAGACTGTAAGAAAACTTTCGAAACAAATATGGCCTCGTTCGTAGGTTATATTTATTTTTATATAGTATCCTCTATTCGGGTAAATACAGAATAACGTTTTCACTCGGACAGAAGTCAAAAACTGCGTAGTTGCTTGGCGACCACTAAAGCGCAACTATACCCGATGATTCCCAGTTGCTTTCCAAATTAACCTTGTTCACAGGTGCGCTCCTTATCTTAAAACCCACCAAAATAAATAAACAAATAAATAAATAAAAAGACAGCTTGGAATCCGTCTGAACCAATCAGAGTGAAAATCTCGTCCCCCGCGGCTCTCCTCCGTCCATCAAAAGCCCTAATTGGCTGATGCGCAAACCAGTATCCCCAATCCGGCACCGTCTCTGAATAAATACTTATTGCAAACGTGCCCTCCCACCGGTGTCTGTGGAATGTTCGGCATAGTGTCATTCACTGGTCACACAGAGGGTCCACATTTAAATTTGACAGAGGCTTGGAGGGAAGAGGCAGGTGTTGATGCAGGTTTAAAGGCAAGGAAATAATCATCCACAGTAACACCATGAGTATGAACTACGCATCTGCGGCACCCACACAGAGGTCCACGTCGTTTTTCATTGAGGACATCTTATTGCACAAGCCCAAGCCCCTGCGAGAGGTCATCCCGTCGCCGTTCTGTAGCTCCTTGGCTTCCCGGGTGCCCATCCTGGAGTACGGATACCCGCTGATGCCTACCCCAATATTAGCCCCACATCCGCACCATCCTCTCCACAAACCGGAGCACCACCAGTACTTCTTTACGTCAGGTAAGCAAGAGAGAGGCAGAGGCCTGGGATAACAAGGAAGCTGTCACACACAGCGGGCTGTTATCTGGACATTGCCTCTAGTTTTTAAATAACGATTTAGAGGAAAAGCACAAATCTCGGAATCCTTTATTTGACTTAACCGCTTCAATTATGCGTTTGTTTGAATGCATTTTAATTATTGTATTCTACAAAGTGCATTCAAATCTTAAAGCCGATTGTAACATGCAGGTGTTTTACTATTTATATATTTTTTTCTTTCTTTCTTTTTTTTTTAAATATGTCATTATTATTATTACAAATAGCGAGGTTTGTTACCTTGGCAAAGAATTCATCACCAAACTCAAATTCATCCTATTTCTGGGATATATTCTGATTTTTCTTAATACTTCAATAACATTACAAATAATACAAACCACTTCTTCTTATTGCCGGCAGGAATGCAGATGCCCGCCTTGTTCCAGCACCACGCAGAGTTACCGGGTAAGCACTGCAGACGCAGGAAGGCCCGGACTGTTTTCTCTGACTCGCAGCTGTCCGGGCTGGAAAAGCGGTTTGAAATTCAGCGGTATCTGTCCACACCTGAGAGAGTGGAACTGGCCACTGCGCTGAGCCTGTCAGAGACACAGGTTGGCTCGCGCGCGCGAACGCACACGCACACACACGCACTCTCAAATGTGGAGTGAGTTATTCCCTTTTTAATTTATTTTATAATACATAAAAGAAAGAAAAACGAAACAATAGCTACATTATCAATGCGTTATTTAGCCCTATATACGAAATATATGGGATAATTAGAATTAGTTTCATATCTCGAATGAAACTCCATATGTTAAACTGTAGTTTACAGTAGCAGAAGACACATTTCAGTTTTAATAATAAATTAATATTTATTTATTAATATTTATTAATAATAAAATATTTTACACACAAGCAGAGCCATAGAAACTTTTCTAATGTGCGTCTTCGTTTCTTACGTGCAGGTGAAAACATGGTTTCAGAACAGGCGGATGAAGCACAAGAAGCAGCTGAGGAAAGCGCAGGACGAGCGGAAGGCAACAGGAGAGATGGAGCGATGTGCGGAGAACTCCAGCGAGAGCGAACTGAACGACAAAAGCGTAGAGGAGCTGAAACACGGCCTCGAGTCGGATTCGTATATGCTGGAAGAAAACGACGACGATGTGGATATCGAGGATGACATTTGCTCCCCGGATCATCTACTATAGTAGGCTGCACTGTTTGTTGGCTTATTGTTTTGTTTTTGTTTGCTTGTTTTTTGCTTTTTGTAAATGCAGCCTATAGACAGCTGTAGGATCTTTTTAAGTTTATTTCTTTATATAGCTAGCCAATATAAATGGCAGTTTTACAGTGAGGGGGGAACAGGCTGTACAATACACTGTTAATTAATTTTTTTTATATAACTGCCAATTTTCCTCTGCATAAAGGCTATGGATTATTCTGTTATGTTTTGCAAACTCTCTATATTATTATTATTATTATTATTATTATTATTATTATTATTATTATTATTATTATGAGTCTCTAGACATTTTATTTTGAAACATCACAGTTGTGTCTTTTATTTTCAGGAGGAAATAAGTGTACAAATGAATGTAAATAAACCCGTGGAAAAGCGCTCTGCCCATGTTTTACTATACTTTTATTCCAGACAACATTCTCCATGTTACTTTAAGAAAAATGTATATGTTATTGGCAGTGTGTGGATATTGTCGAAGATTTTGTAAATCAGGTTTTGAATGAAAACATCATTTATATATTTTTGTCTGTAAATATAACTAACAGTACATAGTTGTTTTTGTTATTATTATTATTATTATTATTATTATTATTATTATTAT
>NW_024582950.1:42957-48190 GCF_018398535.1 Haplochromis burtoni
GCGCGCGCGCGCGCGCGCATGTGTGTTTTCTACCGGGGAGCATTTGCTGTTTACATTTCCAATCCAGAAGGAGTGATTTTATTTTTTTTTAAGTAACCACATAAATCCTGTGAATGCAATGTTACTGTTTAGACGCAACATGTGGCTGTAATCCTGTTATCATGGTGAGATGCTTCTCGGAGTTCAAACGGCTGTCTTAACCACTTGCATTAAGAACCGGTCTCCACAGCATGGAGCTCAGCTTTGAATGCGAGGCTGCATCATCTTCTCTACTGGGTTTCCTGCATGATGGCGTGAAGCCCGCTGAGCTTTGAGTCAACCAACGCACAAGAATGACAGGATAAATTAGGAAAAGTCAAACGCTCCCACAGACTACACCTGAGTACGAGTATATTCAAGTAAGCTTTTTTGTAAGGCTGGGAGATAGCAGAGTTTTACATTCCAAGTCTCGTCATAACAAGATTTCTAGTTCGATTATTCAGAATCAGGGTGGACATCCGCTGCAACACTGCGGGCTGTTTTGTTATAATGTAGTGGACTCGGTTTAATGCTCTGGGTGTTGTATTAAACGGACACTACAGATAAACAATAAACAATTATTATTTTTTTTCTCTTCGCATTAGTGGCGAAAAGGTGTAAAAAGTAAGCGATAATAGCTTTTGTAATTAGGGTAAAGGCTTGGTAAGTATTCCGAAAATCTTTTTAAAAGACAGTGAACAGTTTTCAACAGTTTCTCTAAATCCAAATTGAAAATATAGCAGTAATTCCATGATGCACACCTCATCTTAAGGCAGGTTTGTGTTTCTGCCAATAAATTTGATCTTAAAATTGAATGTTAATGTAAGCGAAAATCCAGGCATTTTTAATTATCGTATATAATGTTTTTCGACATTTATTTTGAGTCAGTGCCCTATTCATGTTTTTTTTGTGGTTATATACATCTTTAATCTGACCATGGAAATACATATTCTTTTACATTATCACAAATCCTCGTTTCAACTTTTGCATTTTGTCTGTGAACATTAAACATGAAAGAATCCAGCCCATTTTTGTCCTGCTAGGTTATTTATAAATATTTTATGTTGAGCTGGACTTTGGAGCAGATAGGCAGATAAGTCCATATGGTGGCTGCCGAAAAAAACATTAAAAAACAGATGTTCATTCATTAATTTACTAATCATGTAGTTTAGTTGTAGTTGATGCTGTAGTCCATCTCCTTCAATTATCTTTAAATAGTCGTCCACTATTGCACATTTCAGTTAACTCCCTCTGCTCCATAGACTTTAGCTCTATAAGACTGTGAAATTAAATCAATGAACAAGCTCTCTCTTTATTTTCTGATTACTACTGTGATCAGGATGAGGATGGAAGGATAGTAAGTGCTTGGACATGTAGATAAGATACACAGACATCTCAGGCTCTTAAACAAGCTCACCTTACATGAATTTAATTGTTTTATCAGACACAAGGGAATCTGCACAATAACATGCAACTACTCTCTTGTCCTTTGTGCTCTATTTACAAGCCTTTCAGGCAATTTGAAAAGCGATTCATGTCGTCTTCAAAATGTGATTCTAGTAACAAGCAGCAGGAGAGAGAAAAAACTATGTGGAAAACAGGCCATGCAGAAGGTGATCAATTAAAAGATTAAGCGTTTTGCAACACATGGACGCATCTGCATTTGGGCTTAATAGCAGGGCCATCAGCTCATTTTCAGGATGCCTGCCGCCTACTGAAAGTGTGCTTCTCGCATCAAAGCCTCCAGGTCTGCCTTAGTTTCCCAGTGGGCATAAAGGGATGCTAATTTGGCCCCTTCATGTATAGCAGTGAAAGACTCCTTCAATTAACTGGATTTCAATGGCAAAAAACGAGTAGGTGGGATGGTTAAAAAAAATGCAAAGAGACTCAGTCTGGATAGGTAGTGATTCTCATTAAATTAAAAGGAGCTTGTCTATTTATTTCCAAACGTGCATCTGAGGACTTAACACTAAAAACACAGAGCTTCAAAGAGTCCATGATGGGTTAAATAGAGACCATAATCTAATTAGAATATTGCGCTGAAGTAAATAGTGCTTTGATAATCATCTGAGGGTTCAATTAGTAAAATGAGCTGCTTGAGAGTGTTTTGTGGTGGCCAGAAGTTAACATGGCTGCAAAATGTAAGGATAGGACCAATATAGAAAGCAGAGAAACCAGGGTTACTCCTTTGAGTCGAAATTTCCACATTGTAAGTGAGACAAACTAATGCATATTTGCAGTTTTTGTGTCCTCATTACGGTATTCAATGAGTATGAGAGTCACCAGCTCTTAAAAAATAAATAAATAAAATCAGTCTTAAATAGATGAAGGTGTGAACAATTTACAATTGTTCAAACAATTGTTAATTCATTTTAAGACCCGGTAAAAAATTTTTTAATTATGTCCTTATATGCAAGCCTTAAAACTATATATATATATATGATACATTTATATATACATATATAGGTCAAAATGGGAGATGCCCCCAAGGGTGATGGGGAATGACCGAGCTAATATCTTGTGGGACTTCCAGATACAGACGGACAAAATGGTGGTGGCTAACCAACCGGACATAGTGGTGGTAGACAAACAGAAGAAGACGGCCGTAGTGATCGATGTAGCGGTTCCAAATGACAGCAACATCAGGAAGAAGGAACATGAGAAGCTGGAGAAATACCAAAGGCTCAGAGAAGAGCTCGAGAAGATGTGGAGGGTGAAGGTGACGGTGGTCCCAGTGTTAATCGGAGCACTAGGTGCAGTGACTCCCAAGCTAGGCGAGTGGCTCCAGCAGATCCCAGGAACAACAGCGGAGATCTTTGTCCAGAAGAGCGCAGTCCTGGGAACAGCTAAGATACTGCGCAGGACCCTCAAGCTCCCAGGCCTCTGGTAGAGGACCCGAGCTTGAAGGATTGACCGCCCACAGGGGCGAGTGGGGAATTTTTTTTTATACACACACACACATTAAGCCACCGACATGCATCTTGCCTTGGACAGCATGAACTTTTTTACAAAGAGCCCGCCTGCTTTTCTTTTTCATGCCATTTTTAAGGAGTTTCAGTGTGGCCAGCTGCAACATTTTCAAGTCACCAAGAGACAAAAACACAGGAGTGTGTTTCTGGATGAGTCTGAATAGATGGTTTGGCTGTAGTCTTGGCATATTTCAAAGAACTATGTTTAAGAGAGGAAAGAAAGACACACATGTGTAGGTAGTTGCTAATTACTGCAAATGAGCTGCAATAACAAAACACTCTCCATCAATGTATGATACAGCTTTCAAATATTTAAAAAAAAAACTTTTTTTTTCAGCAAATTCATTTTGATGTCAATAAAAATATGAAATATTTAAACATGTTTTATTTTTATTTTAATATTTTGTAATGTTATATGTTATACAGTCATGGGTACTTTGTAAAAGTGTTTTTATGCAGAACAGTCTAGGAAACCTTAAATCGGACTGGGCAAATAAAGGGTCCACCAGACAAACAGACTGTAGTGCAGGTCATCTGCTGCAACCGGTTGGGGTGAGAGAAGGAAGACAGGACAAAAGACATGCACAAATCACATTGTTTCTGTAATAATGAGTATTTACAGCTGATGTATGTATTGTATGTATTATTGTAGGGTCTACCTTACAATATAAAGCGTCTTGAGGCAACTGTTGTTCTAATTTTGCGCTATATAAATAAAAGTGAATTGAATTGAATATATAAGAGTTGCTAATACAGCAACAAATTTATATAATATACGTGTATATACGGCAACTATTGTAATGTGTTTACCTTCACCATGTTAGTGCCTGCTCTGTTCTGACCAGTTCCATAGAGCCCACAGAGAAGGTGGGTGAGAGGAGAAGCTAACACTTTTCACCCCCTGAGCAGTTCCTTCACTGGCAGACTTTTACAGCCACGGTGTAACCTGGAGCATAATCATATGTCCTGTATCCCAACAGCAGTCAAACTGTAAAATGCTGTTTTATAAAATACATGGGAATCATTATCATACCCACTGCTCTTTATGCAAATATAAATAGGAAAATATTAGTGTATTTCACTGTATATAGTAACGATCATAGTATTTTGGCTTTTTTGTAAAGAATTGTTCATATTTATTATAACTGTTTTCAACTTTTCTAATATTTGTCAGTTCACTTTTTCTTCCTGTCCCTTTATCTCTTTATCAATCATACGTCTGCTTTAATTTTCTGTTTTAAGCTTATTTACTGTTTGTCTTCTGCCAGAAAAAGACCCTACAACCTTCTACACATACACACACAATAAAATGGGCTTCAAGTTCATATAATAGGCTGCTAAGACCCGAGCTGTGTTTCCAAATGCAAATTCCCTGTGTGTGTAGCCTCTTCTGTGGTTTCTGTCTGAAGACATAAAGTAACCCCGTACTATTTCATAGGACTTAAGAACACAAATGCTTTAGGTGGTGCTAATCAAATGCACTTTGATTAGTTGATCATCAGTAAGAATTTCCTCTTCTATAAATATAGATGTTTTGGCAGTTTACTTGTCTGAAAGATTTAGGTGTGCATCAATATAATGCTACACTCTTTCTTGGAGTGGACATATCAGCAAATCCACTCCAAGGTCAGAATGTGCAATGCTCATAAACACTGCTGAAAAATCCAAGATCTAAAACTCTTCTGGCCACAATTACATGTTAAATGTTAAAGTTCATGACCAATGTTCCCTCTAAGCTGTGCGCGTGCGCAATTGCGCACTGCTGGCACAGTCTCTGCGCACAGAAAATCTGCATTGCGCACAAAAAAGAATCTAACCTGAATTGAAATTAAAATTAAAACTTTAACAATTCTGTTTTGCAGTGTTAGTCAGTAAGTGACTGGCTGCTCCCGTATGGGATTAGAACGATGCCACCTTATCCCATAGTCCAGCCAATAACACGATTCACATTCCTATACATGCAACCAGGGCTGGACTGGGACAAAAAATCACCCCGGGCATTTTGACTAGAGACCGGCCCACCAGGTATTATAGGAAAAACCATAAAGCCTTTGAATGAAAACAAACGTGGTTGTGACACTGTTTTGTTGGTACATATGTATCAATCTAATAAACTTAAACCTACACCATCCTCCCTATTCTGGTATTCTAAACAGTACTTAGCCGAAACCCAAAGACTGCTTGGTTGAGTTAACTTCCTGAACTATCTACAACATATGGTGGAACCCTGAAATTAAGACAGAGAA
>NW_024582950.1:60059-65054 GCF_018398535.1 Haplochromis burtoni
GACTCTCCACCATTTGACCTTAGAACTGAAGAAGCTTCTCGGATGAGAGGTGAAACGTCTTCAAGTAACTTAAAGAAGTCCAGACGCTTTTCTTTGCAAGCTCCTTTGACTTTTGACATGACCATTTTTTATTCAACTTCTACAAGTGACATTGGTCTATGAATGACAATGTCTACTACTACTATTTTGGTTTAATGCTGAAAAACCATGAAAATCTGATACAAGTCACGTTGCTGTCCAGGTAATCTAGCCCAGTAACTATGGCGATTATCTTGACTTTGTCACCGGATGATACAGTGATGAAGTTTTCAGTTATCACAGAAATATCTGGAAAATCAAATGCAACACGTTCTCACTCCCCAAAGCGTAACTTTTTACGCTAGGTGACAAATTGTCAATATGTTACGCTTCCGGGGACCCAACACGTCCCTAGATTACGAGATCAGAAAAATGAGGAAATATGAGAACTGTTTGGAATGAATACACACATGTACATTCGTTTTACCTAATTCGCTTTGAAAAACACTGTCTAACGTCATTAAAGTGCTGGTTAAGGTTAGGGATAAGGTTGGGGTTAGGGCTGGAATACATGGCTGGAACATGTATTACTGCGAAAGGGTCATTCTACTTGATTTCATCCATAATCCGGCCCATAACATAAGAATGCGGACAGTCACCTTGTTCCTCAGAAACTTGACAAATTGTCATTATATTACGCGTGAGCGCAAGAACTGGCTGGGAAAGTCATGATTTTTTTTCAGACATTTATGATTCTAAGACAATGTATCACAATGATGTTGCTGCTCTCTTGACTTAGCCTAGGCACATGATGGCCACCACTGTTTCCCCATATTAAATTATTATTATTATTATTATTACCATGAAATCTTTTGGTTATAGAAAAACTTACATTTGTTTATTTAAAAGTGATGCTTTTTTTGGTGTCTTCAGTACTTTTTGGATGGCATGTCAACTGAATATCAACTCAACAACATGACTCACACAGAGTATCGTTCGCGCTTTTAAAGAGTTTTTGTATTGGCACCATATGTATTCTAAATGTCACACAGTGTCCCCCCAATGATCTCTAATATGGAGGTATCATATTTGTGATGTTCATATGCATATGTGATCATCGGTTTGTCTCCCATGTGCAAATGGGTGTACTAGTCTACAGGCTGTCCTGCACAAAAGAGAGATAATCACTCCAGATTGTATTGGCTCCATTTGGAAGTAGGATTTCAGTTTGCTTCAGTCATTAGTATAGACACAACATGCTCTCTTTCTTTCCAAGTCCTTTCGCTTCTCTGTCTCAAAACACTAAGTCACACTCATCTGCTTTATGCCCAGGTTCTACAGCCAGACTGCTTTGCAAACTAAGCCTGTAATCTTATCAGACATGATGGCTAGCATGGTGGAAAGGATGGGAGGTCAAGGGGTTGGGAATGGTCGTGCAGAAGGACAATCTGAAGGCTCCAGTGTGAATACAAGCCTAAGCACTTAATCATACTTCACGGCCTACATGAAAATCAGTTGTTGGTTGTAAAGCTGGATTATTGACTCTGTGTTTTACATTAGTGTAACCATAAAAATGTTATACTGTATAAATAAATGGCTTGTGTCCAAGTTTGTCTATTTGTCTACTAATTAAGTGTATTTTAGTGGAGCTCGACAATTAGCTTGATATTTTGTGCCCTCAGTCACCAGGACACTCCTACTGGATTAACCAGTCCCAGCCCATAGACAACTGAAGAGATTATTTGGGACTTCAAAGGAGCATTTATTTGTGTATGGGGGATTAAAGCAGAATGTCAGCCAAATTGAGAATTTATGGGCTACTTTGGTAAAGTGAAAATGTACAAGCCATTTATTTTAAATGTGATTATTTACTATATTTAGAGTTTTTGTGGCTACTGACTCCTTTTTAAACTCTGTTTAAATTCCATTCATTACCCAGCAGGAAAGTTGTGATGCAAAAGTAAGAACCAGTCTGCTTCCTCAATATCTCAGTATAATAAGTAATTGAGTTCGGCTGAATGTGGGGTAATTTGTTAATAACACAAGTGAACAAGTTGTTATGGTGACCACATACTGCTATCAAGACCAATCTCAACCTTTGCAGATATTCTACGTGCAGTGATTCAGAGTGTATTCACTGTCATGCATGACACCAGCCAATAAAATACTGGGGTTTTTGTTGTTGTTGTTGTTTTCAAACTGTTAAATAGATAAGATAGCAACATAAACATTGTTTCAAACATATAGAAATTCATAGCTTTTCTGCTGCACCCCTGTCCTTCGAGACACACATAAAAATGACAGGCACACTAACCTTATAAATGCCCCTTGCCCTCATCTGTTTCGTTTCTCCATCTAAAGTAGATAACCATCAGAGCTGCTTCTATGGATGGGGTAAGCTGTGTTCAAACTGATCAGGGCTCAGCTCCAGGGCCTTTCCTATCTTTGGCTTTCCTACTGGGGGCAGAGCAGTGTATGAGCTTGAGCTTTGGGATAAAGTGGCGGCAGGTGTCCTGTGGAGGTTTTGTCCAAATTGCTTTGTATGAAGCTCATTTAGACGCCACCTCTGCTCCTCCCCTTCACTTTAATGCAGGTGTTCTAAATGCAAGCTTATTGGTACAAAAATATTAAAGACTGCCATTATATTGTTAGCAGATTAAAAAAGACACACGGTGGCGTTTCAGCTGTAAGCTGTGATTTTTCACTTTATTTTATGGACTGCTGTAATAGACAAGAACTTGTTTTTTTAACCATACTTTCTTCATTTTCATGCATTACTATTTAGAAAAAAGAGATAACACAGAAATCTAATGTTTCTGAATGTCTTTAATATCATTTTTTTAGTTAAAAAAAAATCACCTTTGCCATTGTTCAGGGCTACTCTCCATGCCTTGTGGAGAAAATTGTGCATTTAGTACTACACGAGACATGTGCTTGGATGGGTTTGTGGTGTTTGTGAGCTTTAACAGTTTACAGTTTTAATTGATGTAGGATGTAATAGCAGTAAGGGTTTACACAGTGAAGGGGGGACTCACAAAACCTATACAGCCAATAATTCAAGCAATAATATTATTAATCAAATCTCATTCACACAACCTTTTTATTCAAACACAAGAGAAGCAGGTGTTATAAGATAATAATCAATATTATACTCATCTGGTATTCTACTTTAATGCCAGCAAACAAACTCCAATGAGGCTCTCTATATGACATTCACAATGATAAAGACAAACCTGCTATATGATATATGTCAGAGTTATATGTATGCTAACTTGTAAAGAATAGCTTGGCGTATATCACAAGATGATATGGCGCACAAAGAAAAAAGTCTGAATCAACCAGTTTACGCCACAAAAACGACAGGACATACACAAGCTCTGAGTTAAGGGGCAGAGTTCTTTTTTCAAGATCAGAGTGGCTGTCATGCTTCTTTGCATGATCTGACCGAATTATTTAGTGGTGGTTGTGGTGAGGAGGGAGGCAGGCGGAGGAGGTCTGTGAGTGTGCATCTTATGCATCTAATGCAACTGATTTAGCAAACATCAGCTTTGCCCATTCCAAAGGGAAAATATTTATACTTCTCTGTTTGGCAGCATTAAGATGGCTGCTCAAGTGCTCAAAATAATCATCTTTCTTTTCCTGCCAAGTCTTTTTTATTTTCTTCTGTTTTGAATCGCTATGGCAAGCCCCAAAGCAAAAGTGCCATCAGTGATTGTGTCCACTTTCCACATGGTGACTGCTCATGTGCAACAGTGAGACAGCCTGACAGCTGGTGGCACCACTAACACAATTAAGGTTCAGCACACACTAGATAAACTATACTATATTTTTAAACCATTGTCTGGGTTGATATAAACCAACTGAAAAAACAGTGGAGGCTTCAGCTGTTCTGTTTTATAAAGCTTATGTGTTTAATTGCCTTTTTAACTTCCTGCACTGACTGCTTCCTTAAAGAAATACCTTCAACTTCTAGAACACAGTGAGAAAGCAATATGCTGATTTTAAAGAATTAAGTTTTGTATTGTTATCATCTATACACTGAAACTAACAATTTATAATATTGCCCAAGACTAACTGTGTAATTCCCCTGTTATTAGAATAAGAATAGAATAGTTTTATAGGAAACAAATAAACAATTCTACTGCAAGTTTAGGTAGTGTGTAGGTAATCTTAAATCATGCATAAACAATGATGTAGTGTATGAGTAATGCATGTACTTTTCAGGCCATGTGCTGTATTAATAGTACTATGTTTAATGCAACATAGTATATACAGCTTAAAGCAAGTAAATCATAGTACTTATGATTTATAATTCATTCTTACTGTATAATTAATTCTTTGTTTCTTGTAAAAACCCAACTTCTTCTATTCTTATCTTTGTGTACCCACCTTTAACTAATTACACCCTTAGTCGTGTGGTGTATTATAAATTGTTTCCTCAAAACCTACTTATTTAGAATTGCATCCATGCCTAACTTCTCTGATTAAATAACATCATTTGGCTTTTCGGTTGTTAGTTGTTATATCTGTAGCATATAAATATGTTTTATTCACTGTAATGAAAAAAAATTGTTACTTTAAAATCTTCCTTCAGTGACAAAGGATCAGTGACATTAACATGCTGAAGACTTTCTCACTAAATCCTTCTCATTCTGAAAGCATAGGCAAAGGCCATAACCAATCAGACGATCCAGATTTAACAAATTCACCAAGAATAATGTTTCAGTGATAGCACCTTCTGGCATGAGATGCTAATATATTGGGGAAAGAACAGAAAAATGTTAGACCTGATCTTATTTTAATATGTAAACACTACAGTCTTTTGTGACCTTATATTCATTTAACAAGAGTGGCAAACGTCCGTTGCTTTAACTTATCTTTATCTTTATGACACAAATGTAGAGTCCACAATCTGATTGCTGTGGAAAATAGAATAAGAAGAATGAGCACAACTTTGGTGTTTGTATTAGGATTTTA
>NW_024582950.1:70559-79020 GCF_018398535.1 Haplochromis burtoni
TAGATAGATAGATAGATAGATAGATAGATAGATAGATAGATAGATAGATCTGGCCACTTATTATTATTTTCACCAACGCTGTCACAGTTATTCACAAATTTGTGACTTTTATTGTTAGCGGAAATGCTAAGAGGTGATGTAAGCTTTAAACCATGGTTGAGAGAGCAGTGTGGCCGCTCTCAACTGTGGGAGTGATCAGACACTCACTTTAATTAGCAGTCCCGTGGTAACCACCTCACTGAATATCACTGATGCTCATTGATAGAAATGTGTGGACTATCACTGTAGCAGCTAGCTCCCTTCAGTTTGGTATTTTGGTGTTGTGCCCCTCAACTCAGACCTGCATAAGGCCAGAACACGCTATAAAACCATCAGAAAGAAGCTTGGTGAGGTGGAAGAAACGTTTCTTCAATCATCAGTCTTGGTTGAATGCAGATTTCCCCAACCTTAAAAACAATAAATCTGCATAATTACTGAAACTAGCACTACTGACAAACAATGGGCCATGAGGTTAGTTTCATGATCATTAATATGCAAACTGTCATGACCACTGATCGCCACCTAACCAGGCTCTACCAATGAGTGGGCTGAAGCAGTGTTTGCTTGGTTATGTTAGTGATACCTAAACAGCTCTACTTTGCTAAGAACCAAAACAAATCCAGTTATTCCTCTCATTTCATAAATATGTGATGTGTAATTTGGACAAGAACCTTCCTTCGGCCAGAACGGGTTGTAGAGGTGGGTTTTCCAGTATGACAATGACCCCATAAATACTGCCAAGGCAACAAAGAAATAGTTAAAGGAGCACATTAAGGTTATGGAGTGGCCTAGCCAATCAAAATACCTTAGTCCTAAAGAAAATCTGTGGAGCAAGTGTCTGTGGAGGAAATTTCTTGGCTGCTGCATGGCACATCCTGTAAGTTTCTTGTTGTAGAAACTTGCAGGATGTGCCATGCAGCAGCAGATTTAGAGAATTTTAAAGAAGAGTTGGCCAAAATCCCTCCTGAAATGTGTGTGCCAACCTGGTGACCAGCTACAAGAAACATCTTACAGGCCAACAAGGGATTCTCCATCACATAAGTCATGTTTTGCTTGTGGTTCAAATACGTATTTCAAAAGTAGTAGCCTTTAGGTCCTTCTTCTATGGAACCAGCTCCCAGCTTGGATTCAGGAAACAGACATGCTCTCTACTTTTAAGAATAGATTTAAAACCTTCCTTTTTAAAAACGCTTATAGTTAGGGTTGGATCAGGTGACCCTGAATCCACCCTTAGTTATGCTGCAATTGACTTGGGTTGCTGAGGGCTTGCTATGACGCATTGAGCGTTTCTTCTTCTCTCACCCATTTTCAGACACCACTCTGCATTTTATTGTGGCTTATTAATATTATATCTGGTTCTCTTCCACAGCATGTCTTTTGCCTTGTCTTCTTACCCTCACCCCCAGGAGCCATCTGCCCCTCCCTGAATCTGGCATTGCTGGAGGTTTATTCTTGTTATAAGGGAGTTTTTTGTTCCCATTGTCACCAAAGTACTTGCTAATAGAGTGTCATCTGGTTGTTGGCGTTCCTCTGTAAGGTCTTTACAATATATGCGACTGATGTTCTGATTTGTTGCTATATAAGTAAATTTGAATAGAACTGACTTGAAATCAACTTTGGAAATCAAGAAGAGGAAGCAAGTGAAGGTAGAGCCAAGGATTAAATAGTGGAAGTTGATGAAGGAAGTTAAGCAAATCAATGTATAACTTTATTAAATGTGTTATTTCTGGATTTTTTTGTTGATATCGTGTCTTTCTCCATTAAATTTAAAGTACAAAAAAAATTAGAGACTTTTAATTTGCCACATAAGCGAGTAAATTTACAAATTCAGCAGGGGCTAAAAGTAGTCTCCATTGTTGATTTAATTAGTAGTAGTTTTTTAATGACATTTATTAAAAAAAAGAAGGTTTAGTTTTACCTGACAGACACATATGTCTGTCAAGAGAGGTCAAAGGAACAAGAGGCATTACACAATTATTAGAGTGATGATGCCCTCAAACAAAAAGAGCTAGGCCTTATCAGAGACTTCTGAAATTGAAACAGATGAGGGGGATTATGAGCCTGTATTTACAGATAATTTTCGTATTTTCACCTCCAGGCTCACTAATGAGAGTGTATTTGAGAGCTACTAGCAGGAGAGTGGTTCACAAATGGCAATTTTCAGCTTATGAAATAGCTTGAAAATTGCAGACTAAAATGCTCTTTCTGATGGTGATGAAAAGATCTCATTAAAATAAATAGTAGAGAGCCTCTTTGTTGTGCTTACTGGGAGGACAAGGGGAGCCTAATTCTCCCGCCATGATGTTGTGCATTGTAAGGGAGGGTTGCCTAGGTGTAGGGCCCTTCACTTTGATGAGGCCAAAAAGGGTAAGGGATGTCTGTTTAATGACTCAGACTCAAACAAGTTAGAAAATGAATTATATGCAGCTAGGTGTGATGCTTCCAGCACTGGCTACACAGCCAATTTCTTTCCCAAGATTCAGACACCTAAACACAACAGGCAGGAAGCTATTATGACCGATACTAAATGAGAAAACAGGAGGGAAAATGGACATACAGACTGAAAAATGAAAGAGCTGCAAAAATATTGTGAAGAGAATGAACTGAATGGAGTTGCCTAAATAGGAATCTTTTGGTTGAATGAGGAATGCCCACTGGATTCATAAACTATGCCGTGGTATTGTGTAAAATGGTTTAGATGTTTTGGGGAGGTAGTAGAGAGGACCATGATGGGAATGAGATTGTTTCCACTGCCTCGCCTCTGGGAAATTGAGCCTTTTGTAAGAATATGTTGTGGTCATTTTCCACTGAAACAATGCACTTTGTAAGATGACTCACACTTGCCAGGCATCACACAGCAAAGGTTAATGACGGATAAATTGAAAACGACGGCCCTATTTCGGAGGGAAATTACTGTGTGTCAGTGTATAAAGAAAAAAGAAGAAATAACGACACAAAAACAGATGTGGCGTTGTTCCCACCACAGATGCCAAACCCTGCTCCCTCAACAGAAAGAAAGAGAAAAAAGAGATCTCTTTTACAGCAACAATGATCCTAGCTAATGGAGCACAAGTGACCACTTATTGTGATTCACCCAAACAAAACAAAAATCTAATTTCACTCAAATAAAAGCTGAATGCACCTGAATTATACCCTTTTCTAACTATATGAAGCATCGGTGCCTGCATCTCATTAAATTGCTGACACCATTTTATTGTTTGGTGATGAATGAAGGTCGTTTATCCTTTATCATCTCTATTAAAGTAAAGACTTTAATTTCTTTTGCCAGTCTCTATGATGTATTCAATCAAAGCAGCGCTATTATCTCCTTTAATTTTAATTAATTTGGAGCAGACAGTAAAAGTGACAGACTGGTTCAATAAGAAAAATGAAAAGAGCTCTGAGCTTATAAAACATTTCTAGATTTATTGTGGTAAACAAGGCTTTTCAGACTTGTGTTCCAGCACAATATCTATGCTGTTTTGAACATGCTGTTAAATCAAATTTAATATCAACATTGAAATTTAGACTCCACCTTCTAGTTTAATACAAAGTCCTTAGCGAGCATTAAATGTCAATTACTGCCATCTACTGGCCAAACTGTTTAACTGTTCAGTTGAATATATTATGCTTCTTACAGGGAAAGTATGGATATATTCTGTTTTTCCTTAAAAGAAGAAAAAAGTATTGTTCATCCATGAAGCCTGATAGTTCATATCGTGATCTGCCAAACAGCTTCAGTGTATCTGTGGCAACTCAGTGTTACACCAGGTCATATGTTTTTCCACTACCACGAACACATACGCGCGCACACACATTATGTATCAGTCTGACCACTTCTGACCACTGCTAAAGCTGTCTGTATATACTCTGATATTATCTGTCACACTAAATTAGTTACTATTTGCAAGACAAAGAAGAAAAGTTACCTTGTTTCTTCTCAAATTTTCAGTGTCAAACAAAGCAGAATTATTCTTGGTTTGGGAGTCAACCATTTTCCCTTTCATCTTCATTCATAGTCCCTCCATCTTGCTGAGGTCAGCTGTCAGCATTCTCCAACCATAAGAAGGATACATACAGCATACAGTATGAATCTGATCACAGTATTCATTTTTTAGCTGTGTTTGGCAGGCTTTTGGTCTTCTTCCAAAAGGACCAACAGGTTGATTAAAACTGTAAGTCCTGTAGAAGTGTGCCACTTTTCCTCAATCTTTAATCCGTGACCCATTTTTCAATGTCTGAATCCTTTATCCATGTCTGAATAGTGTGGTTGACAGTGATTAATAAAAGTAAGTTGCATCAGGGTAATCATGTAAAACAGTGCAACCAAATAACCAAAAACTAACTTTATTGTATAAGTGACTGAAGTATAATGATAGAGATAAGTATGCTGATCATAGTTTACAATTTACATTGTATATGTGTCATTGCTTTGAAGTACGTATTTGTACCTTGGAAAAAGTACTACGCGTTACTAACGGCGTTACTAACGGCGTTACTAACAGCGTTACGTTTTTCAGTAAGGAGTAATCTAACTAATTACTATTTCTATCGTTACAACGTTGTTACCGTTACTAACAAGAAAATTCGGTGCGGTCGCGTTACTATTTTTCAACAAACAGACGGTTTAAGCTGTGTTCAGTTTAACGCATCTTATATCAGTTGCACCGAAATAACTGTAGGTAATCTGGGCGCTACAGCTTTAAGCAGCTGCGCGCGCTCCCGCGGACGGCTATCACTTTCTGCCCGATCACTTTTTGGCACAACTAGTGATGGGATTTCCGGGTCTTTTTAGAGAGTCGAACCAAGCCAGCTCTTTTGGTTCAACTCTCTAAAAAGAGCCGGCTCTTTCGGCTCCAAAGCGGCTCTTCAGGTTGTTTTGTTGCTTTCATTAACTTATTATTAACAATAATATAAAATTATGCACAAAAGGAATTACTAATGTAAAAAAAAAGTGGTTTTATTTATATATGTTTATATATAAATATATGCAATATTTCTTCCAAAACAGAGCTAAATTACACAATTGAAAACATATGTGTATTGTTTGTGTATTTATACACAAGCACTCATACGTCTAGCATCCTGGAGCCCTTCTTTTGTCGTTTGTACGTGTTTTGAGTTTTTATGTGCTTCTGAGTTTTTACGTGCTTCGGAGTTTGTACGTACTTTGTCTCTAGGGGCCACCGTAAGTATACTTTTATTTATTCACTCCACATAAAATGTAATAAATAAATCATATAATACAAAAACCAACTATTCACATTTCAACTTTTAACTATTTAAATTTTCAGCTTTTTCAATTCATTAAAATATGAAAACAAAAAGAACATGCACATTCTCTGTCATATGGACCTGCATGAATAAACTTTCTGAATCCTTTATCATCTGTCATGGTCCTGGGTCGGTGACCCAGCGCTTTTAGTTTGTTATCATTTTCTAGATGATGATTGTTTAAGTTCTGTGTTATTTTCGATCTGCCTCTGAGTCTGCGTCTGTATCTGTCTGTCTATGGTGTCTCCCCATCTGTTTGTGAATCTGTCTGTTTAGTTCAATGTCTTGTCTGGTTCCATGTGTCTGAGTTTCCTGTTTTATTGTGAAGGTCCGTGTCGTATGTGAGTGTGATCAGTTTACGTTTCCCCTGTCCCGTCAGCCCAGATTCCTCCCAGCTGTGTTGCCCTCCTGTCTCTCATCCCCTGATTACTGGTGTGTGTATTTAAGCCCTGTGTGTTCTCCTGCCTGTTGCCGGTTCGTCTGTGTAACCCGTGTCAGTCTGTTACCCTGTGTTCCACGGTGTCCTGTTCCTCGTCTGCGTCTCTCTGCTTCTCATCCCGTTGTCATATGCTCCCAGGTCTGTTATTTTTAGTTCTCCCAGTTTAGGTGTCTTTAGTTATTTGTTATGCCCCACTGTTTGTTTGCCACTACACCTCTGTAAATAAAACCACCGGTATCTCATCCACTGCCTGCATCTTGGGTCCTTCTTCCAACTCCACACGGCTCGCCTCGGCAGCCGTGACAGTACGAACCGGCCAAATATGGACCCAGCGGCATTCGCACCTTCCAAGGAGCTTCGGGAGGAATTAACCGATTCAGTTTCCAGATGGACTAATCTGTGGCTAGAGCATGAGGGGGAGGAATTTCGTCATGCTCTGGAGGCCCGAATACAGCGGCTAGTTTCCAATCACCCCTGGCTGCTGGATTCACTTCACCCACTCCTACAGGACTTCATCCTCAACACGCTTCATCTTCACCCTCCAACTGCGACAGCTGACCTGCCTGGCTTACCGGAAGATTCTCTACCCAGTCCACCAGAGGACTCTCACCCGGACACAATGCCGCCCAATCAGTCGGCTTCCCACTCCTTCCGGGCAAAACGGTGGTCACGCCGCCGTCATCCTTCGCTTGCCAAACCAGCTCTCGGGGTCAGTGAGAGTGACTGTTTCATGTACATGCAGCACCCCAGTGGCCAGCTCACACCAGCCCAGGCTTTTTACAAAGCACTGGGAATCATCCTCATTCCACCCAGCCCATCCACCCACAGCAGGAACAGCCACTTCAGAGCTGCCTCATATCACCGTCCGCTTCCCCGGCCGCTCTCGCCCCTTCTCCCAGGCGGAAGCGACGTCCGCACGGCCGTCAGTTACCGGCGGATTCCGTGAGTCAGGAGCGCAGTGGTTTTTCTGCTCCATCTGAGCGTGCATTCATGAACACTCTGTCAGTTATTCCTGAATCTAGTAATTCAATACCAGTCAACTCAGGGTTATTCAAATTTGAAAAGAGTAATTCAGAAACGGTTAATTCTTTGTCAGATACTCCAAGGTCCGTTAACACCTGCTCTGAGGATTTAAAGGACTGCTTTCATTCTGCCTCTCCCGAGTCCTGTGTTATACTACCCGGACTTTTAACCGAAATCTGGAAATAAGAAAGACTATCGGCCAGAAGCTCAGTTAGCCGCCCGGCCAGAAGCTCAGTTAGCCGCCCGGCCAGAAGCTCAGTTAGCCGCCCGGCCAAGCTCAGTTAGCCGCGCCAGAAGCTCAGTTAGCCGCCCGGCCAGAAGCTCAGTTAGCCGCCCGGCCAGAAGCTCAGTTAGCCGCCCGGCCAGAAGCTCAGTTAGCCGCCCGGCCAGAAGCTCAGTTAGCCGCCCGGCCAGAAGCTCAGTCGCCACCTCCACCACCGTTGTCATCACAACCATTATGTCAGTCACCCTTAGTCCAGCCTCCTGTTCAGCAGCCGCTAGCCCGGCATCCTGTATCAATTGCTCCACCTGTAAAACAATACAAGTCAATTCCACCCGAAAAACACCATTCCTCGCCCGTCCATTCCAAGCAGAGGGACACACCTAATAATAATGTCAACATTCCTCAAAGGCTGGCCAGTTCTGAGACTGAGATGCACTCCAGGGCCTCCCCAGAGGCTGGGTTTCAGCCCCCATCAGACTCTGGACCCCTGGAGTTTAAGAAGCCAGCTGAGGACTGCACCCGGCTGTCGCTGCCTGAGCAGGGTCAATGCTCTGCGCAGCTGCAGGCCGCTATGTGTTTGCCAGAGGCCCGTGTGCCTGCTGGTCCTGTTCTGTCCCTGCCAGAGGCCCGTGTGCCTGCTGGTCCTGTTCTGTGCCTGCCAGAGGCCCGTGCGCCTGCTGGTCCTGTTCTGTGCCTGCCAGAGGCCCGTGTGCCTGCTGGTCCTGTTCTGTGCCTGCCAGAGGCCCGTGTGCCTGCTGGTCCTGTTCTGTGCCTGCCAGAGGCCCGTGTGCCTGCTGGTCCTGTCCTGTGTGTTCCAGGGGCCCCTGTGCCCGCTGGTCCTGAGACTGTTCTCACTGGAGGGCCCGAGGAGCCCGTCCAGCTCCTTTTGCCTCGTCAGCTGGGGGGCCCGAGGAGCCCGTCCAGCCTCCTTCCTCGTCAGCTGGGGGGCCCGAGGAGCCCGTCCAGCCTCCTTCCTCGTCAGCTGGGGGGCCCGAGGAGCCCGTCCAGCCTCCTTCCTCGTCAGCTGGGGGGCCCGAGGAGCCCGTCCAGCCTCCTTCCTCGTCAGCTGGGGGGCCCGAGGAGCCCGTCCAGCCTCCTTTCTCGTCAGCTGGGGGGCCCGAGGAGCCCGTCCAGCCACCAGCTGCTCCACCAGCAGCCTCATCCACGCTTGCAGCAGCAGTTTCATCCATGCCGCCACCTGCTGCAGCGCCTCCGTCTGCATCCTCCACGCCGTCGCCTGGTCCGGATTCAGCATCCTCAGCGTCGCCTGGTCCAGCGCATGCTTCGGCTTCATCCGCTTCACCTGGTCCAGCCTCCGTGTCTTCATCCGCTTCACCTGGTCCAGCCTCCGTGTCTTCATCCGCTTCGACTGGTCCAGCCTCCGTGTCTTCATCCGCTTCGACTGGTCCAGCCTCCGTGTCTTCATCCTTCCTGGTCCAGCCTCCGTGTTTCATCGTTCGCTG